>NW_015595440.1:0-361 GCF_001515605.1 Sinocyclocheilus anshuiensis | reverse complement strand
ACTTCAATATGGGTGACAGACACCCTTTTGGAAAATGACAAATGAGACATCGTCAGATTCGGCATAACCAAGGGAAACAAATGACATAAAAATAAGAACATTTGGACAACATTTAGCAAGAATCCTTATATCTCTAGAACAGTAAGTGGCGCTGTCTTCAGTCTTCTCAGGTACATCCAGGACTTGGTGTTGATGATCCCTATCGATTTTTGTGCAGATATGTCCAATGGTTCAAAATATATAGCAATTTATGACAAATTTCAAAATGGCGGACAGGTTGTTCAGTCAATCCTGGCAAAATTGACATCCTCATAACCCAAGGAATCCATAGACACCATGATCATAATTTTCTGACTAATTG
>NW_015595439.1:0-361 GCF_001515605.1 Sinocyclocheilus anshuiensis | reverse complement strand
TCCTGAGACATCTGGAGAACCTGAAATTGAGCAGTTTCTGAACATGTTGTCAGGTATTAACAGGTGGAAGGGTGGTGAAATCCCTGATGTTGTGGGCACTGCGAAACTAGCCCAGGCCGTCACTCTGTTGCCCGAACAGGAACATCTTGTGTGGGGTAAACTTCCGTCAAATACCCCTATTTCCATGGGAAGTACTGTTGTGATTGAGCCATCCAAGGCGCAGACCCACAAGAAAGGCATCATGGTGGGAAGAGTCATAGCCTCTATGTCTGGTGATGGATGGGTCCCAGTCAGGATCATGAATCCCCTTAATAAGGCTATTACACTGAGAAGGAACACAAAAATAGCTGATGTCTTCCCT
>NW_015595438.1:0-361 GCF_001515605.1 Sinocyclocheilus anshuiensis | reverse complement strand
TCAGTAATGACAGTGCAGACGTGTGTAAAACATGTTTAAAACAGCAGCGGTCCAAACATGAGGGAGAGGGACATTCTCCACGTATTTCAGAGTCCGGGAGCTTGAGATGTTTTGTTGGATAAAATAAAACAAACTTTTTTTTTTAAATCAATTACATTTAAAACAATAAAAGCTTATTTTTACTATTTTTACAAAATAAATAAATAAATGTAAGTGTGCAGTGATAATCAAAATCAAAAACTAATAATCAAAATAATTAATAATTAATACTAGATATAATATAAATAATAAAATTTATCATTCATTATTTTGATTTAGTTTTATTTAAGATAAAAAATAATAATCACTTTATACACACACA
>NW_015595437.1:0-361 GCF_001515605.1 Sinocyclocheilus anshuiensis | reverse complement strand
GGGCCAAGGCACAAAATGAACAATCAACTGTAGATGATAACATAAAAAATTGTATAAAAAACAGCACAAGGGATTAAAACCAGCAAGTGTTACAGAAATTAATATACATATATTGTTTAGTGATGTCATACCCTTCTATTTTGAAGCGCTCCATCAGAAGAAGACACCACCACTTTCGAATGAAAGGCATGTCCATCTGAAAGATGTGTGACAGTAATGAGGAGAATCTTTAGTTCATGATGTATCAATTTTCTTCATGATGAAGAGTGTGCACACAGACAACACGTAAAGTGAGAAATTTCCTTTTACATTTTTATTTTTTTTAAATCAACTAACCTCCTGGAAGTCAAACCCCACACCT
>NW_015595436.1:0-361 GCF_001515605.1 Sinocyclocheilus anshuiensis | reverse complement strand
CCTTTGTCTTTCTCTTCTTTATTTGGTTCCCACAGAAGCTACTTCTAAACATTTACTCAATCTCTCATTTCTTGTAAATGTTTTCACTAATGAGCAAAGCCCACTGGGAGTTTCCAGTCAGAGCTCTTACAGGGTCACATTTGCATGAGTGCAGCTCATGAAGAATCTCCCAGCTTCTGTTGATGGTTTCCTGTAGTTGTTTTTAATTCTTATGGTGTGTTCACTCCAGACGCGAAGCGAATATGCGCATAGCGTCACTCGCTCTAGATTACTCGTGGGATGTTTTCAGTGTCACTCGCGCGAATAAAAACATAGTGTGATCAACCATGGTGGAGATAACTACAATCGCTGTTTTGTACCT
>NW_015595435.1:0-361 GCF_001515605.1 Sinocyclocheilus anshuiensis | reverse complement strand
AAGGTTGCTTGTTGTAAGCAGACCTTACCAACGTAATTTCACAACAGTGTATGAAACTGTAGCCAGCTGTTCCAGGACTTCTCCAAAATCAAACAAGTCTGAATTTACAGCGAATTGTCAATGAATATTCATCAAAATTATATCAACTCATTTTATATTTTACAACTTACTTTCAATCTCCATAAATTAATTTCAGCTCTGAAACAGGTTAAATTGTTGCTCTGAGTCCAGAAGAGCAAGAGTCCACAGAGAGGCAGACCAAAGTCTTCTTTCAGTCCATATCTTCCTCGAGGTGTGTGAACCTCTATGGTTTAGGGTGGGATGTAGGAGCCCATTCCTGCTGCCCGCTCTTCCTTAGCCT
>NW_015595433.1:0-361 GCF_001515605.1 Sinocyclocheilus anshuiensis | reverse complement strand
GCAGGAGCGGGTGGGAGGGCAGGCATTTGTGAGTCTCCGGGCATTTAGGGCTTAACTCTGGATCGGAAGCCCCTCTAGGCTGAACATGGGAACAGGATGGCACTCAGGAGGAACGGACACTTGAGGGCGCTTACAAGGAGCTGGCACTGGAGGACGCTTTCTAGGAGCGGGCACTGGAGGGCGCTCTGGACTTGATTCGGGGACTGGAGCCCTCTCCTCTTTGGTTTGGCACTTTCGCTGCGACATACTCAGCTCACCCTCAGCCGCGGTTCAGGGGGTGGAGCTCCTCTCTGCACTCACACCGTCCGCGCTTTCTCCCTCGTGGCGGGCATTGTCGCCGGTTCTCGCACCTGGTCTGATG
>NW_015595432.1:0-361 GCF_001515605.1 Sinocyclocheilus anshuiensis | reverse complement strand
TAAAACAAAGGCTAATTTTCATTTTTGGGTGAACTAACCCTTTAAAATCATGGCAGCATCTTTTGCAAGCACAATGCATATTAAAAAAAATCTAATTAGACCTACCATTTATTTTAAGAATGCACATTGTATTTTTTATTTATTTATTTGTTTACTAGGCGTGTGTGTCAGAAAAAGACAGTTACGGAGCCACCTATCAGCACCACAGTACATTAATGGTGCCACCTGACAGCTGAGACACTCCAAACCTCCAGCGCAAGATCGGTTTCTTATGTGAATATGACAGTTCAGGACAATTATGGCAGGTTACACTCATTCTCTCTCTCTCTCTCTCTCTCGCTCTCTCTCCCTCTCTCTCTCT
>NW_015595431.1:0-361 GCF_001515605.1 Sinocyclocheilus anshuiensis | reverse complement strand
GGTCAGGTGTAGGTGTCTGGTGGTAAATGAGAGCTGGGACAGGCGGCTCGTACCACAGCTTCAAATCTGGCCGCAGCTTGCCAGCGTGAAAAATAGTGCTGGCAATCCTCCTCTGGTCCTGCACAGGGATGGTCTTGGGCCATTCACCTGGCAGCCAGAAAGAAGCTGAGGCCCCAGCAGGGGCTGGCTGGACTCCTCCAGGCTCCTCCTGTATGGAAGACAATTTGTTATTGTGTTAAAGGCTGCACTAATATACAGCATAGCCTGTCCAATAAATAGGTGCTGCTGCACTCACAGAGGATGGAGATGGGCTGGGGGTCATCACAAAGGATGGAGGGGGAGAGGGGCTGGGAGGAGAAGG
>NW_015595430.1:0-361 GCF_001515605.1 Sinocyclocheilus anshuiensis | reverse complement strand
ACCGACAGTCCGTGATAACATGAGCTCGCATTCGAAACAAAAAGCAGTTTACTTCAAAGAGTTTCTCTCGTATACAAAAAAGGCTCAAAATATCTGTCAGACTCTATCTTTTTCCTTCTGACTCCAGCGAGCTTCGTCCTTCTCCGTAGTTTACAAAAAAGCTGTTGCGTAGTCCGAAAGGAGAGGAGATCCAGATGAACGGAGCGAGATGATGGAGGGTTTGTGTGCACGAATGTCGCCGTACCGTTTTTATATGTGCATTATTGACGTTTAGAGTAATGCAAAGGAAACTTTCAAGTACGAGGTCTGTCTCAAATCTATTTACAGTTAATTTGGCTGTTGGTGTATGCATGCATTAGCT
>NW_015595429.1:0-361 GCF_001515605.1 Sinocyclocheilus anshuiensis | reverse complement strand
TATATATATATACAGTGGTGTGAAAAAGTGTTGGCCCCCTTCCTACTCTGAAAGCGCACAGCGAGATGCTCTAGTGAATGCTAGCCAGCCATATAAATGTAAAGCAGTAAGCTCATTGGCTGCGTATGCAACATGAACAAATCAGCTTGTGCCAAGTAGTTTGTGAATATAATCAGTTTGAGTTAATGACCCATCAGCCTGCGCCATCGTTTCATGACAGAACTTGGCATTTTTAAATCTTACCTTAATTTCCTCCTTCAGATCTACCATGTCCCTTTTTGTTTCACATTCTTCTTTGGATGCTTTTGTCCTTTTTTGTATTTGTACTTTTATTCCAAATAGAAGCCTCTCTAAGGTGTCT
>NW_015595428.1:0-361 GCF_001515605.1 Sinocyclocheilus anshuiensis | reverse complement strand
GTGTGTGTGTGTGTAACATTACCAAAGTGCAATTTGGAGAATCCCTCAGGCCAAGCATAAGGAGGCTGAGTCCTTTGTTGCAGGAGAAGGTGCAGGTTGGATGTGTCCAATACATCACTCTGTGCTGTGAATCCCTGTGAATCCCTGTGATGTACAGCTGAGAGTTCATCAAATGGTGATGTTTTTTAGTTGAGACATCTGACATTTTTCATAAAGAATCGAGATGTTCACCCTGGTGTTCTGGCCAATGGTTCTTGTTGGCCTTCCTCCACCAACATAATCGCATCGTTTGTCTAGACCAGGGGTCGGCAACCCACGGCTCCCGAGCCGCATGCGGCTCTTTCATCCCTCTGCGGTGGCT
>NW_015595427.1:0-361 GCF_001515605.1 Sinocyclocheilus anshuiensis | reverse complement strand
CCCCCCCCCCAAAAAAAAAAAAAAAAAAAAAACTGTATTTGTTTTCAGTAGTTAAAAAGTATTTACTTCTTCTTCTTTTTTGGTACCACCAAGTGTACCGATTGAACCAGGACTTTTCCCCTTCAAAAATTTTCCCCAGGTGCATGACATCGCTGTGTGCAAGCATGCAAGTGTGTATTCTATGTTCCTCTCCGATTAAAAATATCTCTGAGTATTAAACAATTCCTCCTATCATCTTACTACTGCATCTTACTACTGAAAGGGGGAAAGAAGAAGGGATGGCAGGAGAACAGAGAGAGCAGGAAAGGAGAAGAAGAGGCATACTCTGCATAAGTATGGCGTCCGACTCAGTAATTTTTCT
>NW_015595426.1:0-359 GCF_001515605.1 Sinocyclocheilus anshuiensis | reverse complement strand
TGGCGCATGGCTAATAAAATGCAGATACTGCATATAATGCAATTTAATGATAGCAAAACATGTAGAATATAAAGAAACATTTATATTACAGAATATCTGAAAATGAAACATGTTCCCACTTTTGTTAATCAACCAAGTGGACACAGATTATTTGAAGATGGCTATTTGAAGATTAGCCAATTTATCGGCCCGGGTTTCCATATTTTTCACAACATTTCCTCTCAATTAATTTGAGACTGTTTCATGTGAAGTGTTTTGACAAGATCAAACATCACTATGGGTTAAATTGCATCTTACTGTACACAAAAGCAATATTTAGATGATTATATATATATATATATATATATATATATATATGT
>NW_015595425.1:0-361 GCF_001515605.1 Sinocyclocheilus anshuiensis | reverse complement strand
TTCCACGACATTCTAATTTATTGAGATGCACCTGTATATTTTAAAGCCAAAATGCCAACTTTCAGGACCATTATTATTATTATTATCGTTATTATTTTGCATTGTGACAGCTTCATGACAGTTAATTCTCATTGTTGTAATGCAAATAATTAAATAAATTAAAAACAAACTAACAAACAAACCAAAAAAATCACTTTTTTCCCAAATATACTATTATACAATTTAAAGGTTTTATTATTTTGTAAAATGCTAATATAATATAAAAATAATAAATACTATTTTTATATTAAATATTCCATAGAAAATGTAGTATAATGTATTTTCTGAAATAATTTAGATAAAATAAATATTTTTATTTTAT
>NW_015595424.1:0-361 GCF_001515605.1 Sinocyclocheilus anshuiensis | reverse complement strand
TGTATTACCTATATACATTTTAGACACTTTTTTTTTTTTTTTTTACATAAATACTTTTCACCAAGGATGCATTAAATTAATCAAATGACAGTAAAGACTTTTACATTATTAAAAAAAAATCAAATTCAAATAAGTGCTGTTGATTTGATCTTTCTATTCAGCAAAGAACCCCGGAAAAATGTATCATGGTTTTCACAAAAAATATTAAGGAGCACAGTTGCTTTTAACAAAAACATTAAGCAAAAACAAATGAGAAAAGAGTTTTACATATTTCACAATATTACTGTTTTTAATGCATTTTTTTGATAAAATGACAAAAACATTGAAAAATCATACCAAACACAACTTTGAATGGTAGCAT
>NW_015595423.1:0-361 GCF_001515605.1 Sinocyclocheilus anshuiensis | reverse complement strand
TCCCTACTCAGGGAACTATGGTTACATAAGTAACCTGAGACGTTCTCTGTGATCAGTTTGTGGAGCAGGTTAATGATGTAGCGCTTAAACACGAATGTAAACATTTTGTAAGACAAACTCCACACTGTACCTTACTTGATCTTCGAAGTGAAGCTATAAGATGGAATGAGGAAGGCAAGAGAAGTTATTCCCCCTGCTGCTCAGTTATGGTGTAATGCTGCTCAGGGTAGAGTAATTGAATCACCTATGCATAATGAATCTACTGAATTAAGAGAAATGAAGGAGTTGTTAAAGCAACAAGCTCAAATTGATGAGATTACTAAGCGTCTTGATGATCTTAAACCCTCAAGTAATGAACCTT
>NW_015595422.1:0-361 GCF_001515605.1 Sinocyclocheilus anshuiensis | reverse complement strand
TCCATTTTGGAATAAGGCTGTAACATAACAAAATGTGGAAAACTGGAGCGCTGTGAATACTTTCTGGATGCACTGTATATAGATGTTTGTGGTAATGCTGTTTTGTGGAATGTTATGACACACATTTTAATCGCTTTGGTACTATTTTCACTAGTACATTTTCAAAAATGACTAATTCTCTAATCTCTCAAAAGATCATCAAATTGAGATTTTAAATATTTTAAGAGCTTTTAAATTGAGCATTAGGGCTAAAATGGCATTTTTTTTCTAAAACAAAAATCCTACAAACATCTTAAGTTCTCAGGAAGCATTATTTAAAAAAATATATAAAATCATGACCCCTTTAAACTTTTTTCTCCCC
>NW_015595421.1:0-361 GCF_001515605.1 Sinocyclocheilus anshuiensis | reverse complement strand
CAGGTGAAAGCTGCTGAGAACGTGGATGAAGCTAAACTGAAGGCGCTCGTCTTAAACAAGGTGGATTTTATAATACTCATCTGACTAAGATTAATTGTGGAATGTACTGAGTAACTGAAGGCTGTTTCTGTGTTTAGTTAAAGCAGACGCTGAGCGATGAAGACGTCACACTGACATGGAGGACACAACCCAACAGGAAAGTCTTCCAGAAGAACAGGACTGTAGCGAAACATAGCGAAGCAAACACTTCTGCTGTTTGTTCTTCTTTGTAGTAAAATTTATCTAAAATTAATGCAAATCATTCTAAGTTACAGATATCTGAATTATTACATTGACAATTTATAGTAATTTAAAAAAAAAA
>NW_015595420.1:0-361 GCF_001515605.1 Sinocyclocheilus anshuiensis | reverse complement strand
TCAGTGGGTTCTGATGGACGTGCCACCTTCAGCATCAGCAACACAATCGAGGATCCATTCATTGCCATCCATGCTAACTCCAAACTGTAGATTCAGTGAGGATATAATTATAATAAAGCAGGATCAATTAACAGTGTGGTTGAGCTTTTGTTTACAATCAAATAATTAATCATATGAAAAAGATAAGCCACAGTGTCTTATACACAACCACAATCTCCCGCAATCTTCCAGTGAACAAGTATCCGATTCCAAACAAGCCAGTGTACTGTTAATAATTGGTATTCCTTCTTGACAACAAGTATCCAACCATGTCAGGGACTGGATTGTGTGAACTCTGCTGTCTACATTTGGATGACGCAAC
>NW_015595419.1:0-361 GCF_001515605.1 Sinocyclocheilus anshuiensis | reverse complement strand
ATTTTCCATTGATAACCTGATGACAAGCGTCGTCAGTAAGCATATGTAATGTAGTAGTAATAATAATAATAATAGTATATTTTGTGCATTATATTTTTTATTCTTTATTTATTAAACATTTTAGATTTAGAACTATTTACAGCAGAGCCCGATATCCACCCATATACAACAGATACAATACATAAATAAATATATGAATTACATAAACAAAAATTTTAAACAAAAAGTATTATATATTTTTATCAATTTATTTTGATTATAATTGATTACAATTATTATGCAGATGTTTATACACATACACAATTAATACAAGAATCATAACCATACAAAATTCTAAAAAGATTTTCATTTTAAAAAATAT
>NW_015595418.1:0-361 GCF_001515605.1 Sinocyclocheilus anshuiensis | reverse complement strand
ATAAACAGCCAATATGTTAATAATAGGCATGCTAATAAGCAATTGGTTAATAGTAAAGTGTTACCTAAATGTCTTTCATATACAACAATATTGCAGATTTGTACTTAAAAAGCTTACTTCAAATCTTGAAAATGGATTAAATAATTCCATATTTATTCCTTTTATCACAGTATGTTATTTGTTATTAGGAAAGCCTTAGTTTGATGGCATTGAGGTATGAGGAGATTTCAAACCGGATCAAGGAGCTTGACCTGAAGTCGAAAGAGTTAAAGCAAGAGACTGACATGATGGAGCAAACCATCAGCACTATGCCGCATCTTATAGCAGAGCTACAGTAAGAAATACTGTTCATAATATATGT
>NW_015595417.1:0-361 GCF_001515605.1 Sinocyclocheilus anshuiensis | reverse complement strand
CAATGCTGCAAAAACACGTTGAGGGTATTTAGCGCTTGGCTAAGCAATCCAATTGCAGCTGGGCCAACATCAGGGATTCCATGACTAACAATTTGTCGCCCATGACTGCAACCCTCCACTGATTTGGGCTTTATGGCACAGTGGCTAGACTTAAGCCTCTCCCGCTTGGAGTTTGCAAAAAAGCACCTGAAAGACTCTCAGACTGTGAGGAATTAGATTCTCTGGTCTGATGAAACCAAGATTGAACTGTTTGGCCTCAATTCTAAACATTAGGTTTGGAGGAAACCAGGCACCGCTCATCACCTGCAAAACACCATCCCAACAGTGAAGCATAGTGGTGGCAGCATCATGCTGTGGGGGT
>NW_015595416.1:0-361 GCF_001515605.1 Sinocyclocheilus anshuiensis | reverse complement strand
ATCGGCGATGGACGATGGCATCGTCTATCGGCCCAACCCTATTAACCATTCTTTTAGCAGTGGTATTTGCTGTAAAACTGCAGTAATCGCAATGAAAATATCTTTTATGAAATGTAATGTTTTTCATTTTTGTGTGGTATCACTATTATCAGTAATATTTTTAACCATAAAAACACTTAAAATCATGATACTATAGTTATTGTAATATGATACTTGGCTATAAAATTAAAAATGACTTTTAACCATCAGTGTAGATAAAAAATGTAATTAATTAGTTATTATTTAAAACATTAATTTATTAAAAGAATTTGATTATTATAAAAAGTAGGTAAATAATGTTTTTAAAATTTGTTTCATTGGT
>NW_015595415.1:0-361 GCF_001515605.1 Sinocyclocheilus anshuiensis | reverse complement strand
AGAACACCATGGGGAACGCGGAGGGCGGCGGTGGCGCCGGGAGCGGCGACGATGAGGACGTAGAAACGGAGAGTCCCGTGTTCGCTGAGGGCAGCCCGGCCTCTGCGGCCACAGGCAACAGGGCCGGCAGCGGAGGTGGTGGTGGTGGTGGTGGCGGAGGTGGTGGAGAAGGAGCAGCGGCAGGCTCCGGTCCGGGGAGAAGCGGAAGAGGTTCTGCGAACCCGCCGGCCCCGAGCTATGGTCTCCCCACTCCTGCAGCTCTGCTGGAGCAGGTGAAGTTGCGAGAGGCAGCGGCCCGTATGAGCGACTCATGGGTCGCCATTTCGGAGTCGGTGCTGGCGCGCAACGAGAGCGCTCTGGT
>NW_015595414.1:0-361 GCF_001515605.1 Sinocyclocheilus anshuiensis | reverse complement strand
ATGTCATGGAGATGCTGATTTTTCATTGAGGGCAAAAACATTGTAATGGGAATATGTCCATTACATGTGGGCATACATGGAAACATATCCCAAATATGTTTGGGAAGTTACTTTGGGAATGTAATAGGTTACATTTTACAAGTTAACCTATTTGAAATTTAATAAGTGGTGTAAATTTTCAATTACTTTATTAAAGTAATGTAACTGATTATTTTTGATTACTTTTGGATTACTTTTACATTTAATGCAGGCAGGGTTAACCTTACAGTAGTACTCAACGCTGATTACTGTCAGACTTTCAAAATCCTTTATCACTTCACTTGAATTAAGATTATACAAATTTAATTTTAAAGCACAGCCA
>NW_015595413.1:0-361 GCF_001515605.1 Sinocyclocheilus anshuiensis | reverse complement strand
AACAAATCCATCATTGAGACATTTTTAACTTCAAACCTTTGCTTCCGGCTAAAAAAAACGAGTCCATAATAACGCTTCCTCTATTGAAAAAGTCATCTGATCTGAATCAGGAGAGAAATGTGCACAGACCAAGCACCGTTTACAAGCAGAAACAGTCGAAAAAGGCTCTAAACAAATATGTGGGTGGATTTTGTGAGGAGAACAGGAGATGGACTTTATCACTGGAGGAAGTGTTATTATGGATTATTGCCAGAAGCAACAGTTTGAAATTAAAACACAATGATGGATTTGTTTCTTGCAAACACGCAGCTTTTGGCTTCACAAGACATTAACTGATGGACTGCAGTGGTGTGGATTACTT
>NW_015595412.1:0-361 GCF_001515605.1 Sinocyclocheilus anshuiensis | reverse complement strand
ATAAAGTCAGAATTGTGAGGTAAAACGTTGCAATTACTTTTTTTGTTTTTATTTAGCGGCAGAAACAAGCTTACTATAATTAACTAAAACTAAGACCAGAGCCATTAAAAAAAATGTGAAAAAAATTTTTTTTTCACTTTTTTTTTTTTTTAATTTGAACATTTCAACATTTTAAATAAAATGAACGTTAACTGAAATAAATTAAAACATACAAAACTTAAAAAAGGCAACAGTTTTATTTTTTATTTAGTTTAACTTGATATACTAAAATAACTAAAACTAAAACAGAAAAAGAAATTAAAGATTCATATGATGTGATTTCAATTTTTCCTTTCTCTTTGAAGTGTTATAAGCTCTTGGT
>NW_015595411.1:0-361 GCF_001515605.1 Sinocyclocheilus anshuiensis | reverse complement strand
GGATTTGTAAAGAAAAATGTCGGAGGATTTCGATATAAGCCAAAAAGAGACTGGTTTTCCTTTGCTAACGTAAGGAAACTTTGCTTCCTTTGGTCCTGTAAACAAACGTTGGTTTTCGCGAGACTCACATGCGCCGCGCCGACATCATCCTCCGGATCAGCAGTCTCTCGTGAATGCATGTACGACAGTTAGCAGAGGTTACACAAAACTGTTTATATCGTTTTAAATATGGATATTTTGTTTACAAAAACGCATCGATTCGCCACAGGAGGCCTTTATTCACCCCGGAGCCGTGTGAGGCGCGTTTTAATATGGGTGGATGCGCTTTATTTGACTACTTTTGGACTGTTGAACAAAAACA
>NW_015595410.1:0-361 GCF_001515605.1 Sinocyclocheilus anshuiensis | reverse complement strand
TCTTGGACTTTTGGACTCTTCAGATGTAATTGCGGATGCACTAGTTATCAATAATCATGCTTAAATTACCTTTAGGTGGCTAAACTTAATTTAGTATTCATATGGTCACAATGGGAGTGAGCTGGGATTGTGGTTTTGGTGGACCTTGTACTGTACATTTGAGAAGCCATTAACTACCAGAGACAAAGCCAACAACTGCACCTGGGTTCAGGTAAAGATATAGGGCCCTATGAAATCTGTTTTATTTTTTACATTTTCCACTTACTTAATTAGTTAATTCCACTTGTTCCATTTTTTTCTGGACTCCATTTTAATTGTTAAATTAAAGTTTATTAATCAAAAAGCATGTCTTGAAATCATG
>NW_015595409.1:0-361 GCF_001515605.1 Sinocyclocheilus anshuiensis | reverse complement strand
GTCTGTACAGTAGAGGGCGCAGCTCAAACAAATTGCATGAAGAATTTGACACAGGAGAAGAAAGTTCAACACTTCAACAATAACAAAAATTGAACACAAATGTGTCATTTTTGCTTAGTATGATTGAATTGGATTATCGAAGGTCAGTAGCAAAGACTTAAAATCGGTTAATATATTGGGAATAAATACATGAATGATATTTGTCTTATTTAACATATTTGGTTATTGCAGGTTTGTATAATATTTATATAATATATTACAAGTTTTTATTGATTTTGAGGAATACTGAATCTGTTTTTGTGCAGGCAAGATGAGTAAACACATGTTCATATTTAGTCCAGAAATACAGTAACATCACAGC
>NW_015595408.1:0-361 GCF_001515605.1 Sinocyclocheilus anshuiensis | reverse complement strand
TTATGTGTGTTCCCTGGTTCCCAGTGCTTTTGGTATGTTTTGCTGGATCCCCCTTCACTGTGGGCGAGGTGGAGGAGGACCCGACGCCTAAATATTTTTTTGGGTGGGGGCTATACGACCTAAGCTCAGGTGTTTCTCATGGTTAATGAGAAACACCTGGGGAACCTAATCACGGGGAACCAATAAACGAACGGATTACAGACTACAAACAAAGCACAGGAAACACTTCAACATAAAAGTCCAAACATAGCACAGGTAACATGTAACACAAACCAGCAAATAGATTGATTATTGAATCTGTCCATTGACATGTCATACAGGGCAATTGTAAAAATAATGCACACACTCTTTTCTCACGTAT
>NW_015595407.1:0-361 GCF_001515605.1 Sinocyclocheilus anshuiensis | reverse complement strand
GGTGCCGCTGGAGCACGGCGAGGTGAGCAGTGCATGATGGGTAACCAGGCTCGCGCCGGGTCACAGCGGCGTTACTTCAGTATCACTGAGATGCTGTTATAGTTTTCATTTATACTTTGAATTAGAGTTTATTTTTATATTTTCCATTTTCATTTTAGGTAGTTTTGGTAATCATTATTTAGTGTTTTTGTCATTTTTATTAGTTTTTGGTTTTTGTAAATATATCTAAATAGTTTTTATTAATATTTTGAATTAAGTTGAATTAGTTTTTATTTTTATATTTTATATTATATTTAAGTTAAGTAATTTTGTTGTTTTTGCCATTTTTAATAGTGTTATTTATATATATATATATATATAT
>NW_015595406.1:0-360 GCF_001515605.1 Sinocyclocheilus anshuiensis | reverse complement strand
GAGTCCAAACAGCTGATAAAAACATCACAATAATCCACACAATTTAAAACTTCAAACCATTGTTTCCAGCTAAAAGATGAGTCCTCTATCCATAATATTGCTTTCTCAAGTGCAAAGTCATCTTGTCTGAATCGGGAGAGAAATATGCAGAGTTCAAGTACCGTTTACCAGCAGAAACCGTACAAAACAGATCTAAACCAATATATTAGTGGATTTTGATGTGGGAGCACAACAGGGGATGGACTTTTTCACTGCAGGAAGCATTATTATGGACTCGTATGTTGGCTGGAAGCAATGGTTTAAAGTTAGAACGCATTAATGATGGATTTGTTTCTTACAAACATGCAGCTTTTCTCTTCA
>NW_015595405.1:0-361 GCF_001515605.1 Sinocyclocheilus anshuiensis | reverse complement strand
TTTAAGATCATTTAGCAAAGGTTTTAAGATGACATCCAAACCACAATGTTTAACATATGAATAACGCACCAACAACGCTAAATGAATATGTCTCTGCTGTGATCTATACTTGCCATCCAAATTGCCTACAGTATAATAGAATGCACATAGCTTGTGCTTGGTTCTTTTTGACCCCAATGGGTTAACTACTTCGAATTCATCTTCATAGAAATGCAGCCGCAGTGAAGTTGGGTGATCTTTAAAAAACATGTGTTGTTTGAAAATTTCTCCATCACAGTAGTCTGTTAAAAATTCGCTGTCTCTCTCTGGATTATTCTGATTCAGAATTTGATCCCAAATATCCTCATGAGAACAGTAATTT
>NW_015595404.1:0-361 GCF_001515605.1 Sinocyclocheilus anshuiensis | reverse complement strand
GTTATATATTTCCTTAGTTGGCAGAAGTGGTACATTGGAATGATGCACACACAGATTGATCAGCCAGAGAATCTTGAGGTTGTTATCCTGTTCATTGATGTTTTTTCATTACAAATAAAGTGCAATGGCATGTGTCTCCTTTTAATTGATGTGTTCTGTTATTTTATCCTGCTGCAAAATAGGATATTCAAGAGCCGGACATTGACTGGGAAGTAGCAGCAGACTATCATGGAGAAAATGTGGATGGTGCAGTATTGGTCCCAGAGTTTGAGTGTTCCTTGAATGAAGAGGAACTGGCAGAACTCAACGCTCTCATACACCAGAGTGATCCCAACACTCCACTTACAGACCTTTATGTACT
>NW_015595403.1:0-361 GCF_001515605.1 Sinocyclocheilus anshuiensis | reverse complement strand
GTTTGAGGCTCGATGCTGCTGTTCTCAGGCAGTTCTGTGAGGGGCGATGAGCGGGAGGGAGGGTGCTCGGGGTCAGGGGTTACTGGATAAATGTCATGTCACGTGCTCAAAGTTATTTATTGAAATCTGGCATCTGTAGAAGACATTTCTACAACCATTACAAAATAAAGGTTTGATACAAAACGAGCACATTTGTTTGCGTCTTTGATTTTTAAATGTCACTATCTAAAATGTTGATTTTGTTCCCCTGAAATGTTAACAATATTAGATTTTCAGTTTTTTTTTTTGTTGTTAATATTGGTTTAGTTTTAATTGATTACTAAAACTGAAATAAAAATTAACTAAACAAAAAAAGAAAGAA
>NW_015595402.1:0-361 GCF_001515605.1 Sinocyclocheilus anshuiensis | reverse complement strand
CACACACACACACACACACACACTAAAAGAAATCTTGGCAAAACTGGACTATAAAACTCTTAGCAAACTTATATATAACAAGACAGTTGCAACATTAGATTCAACTACCAAATGCTCCAAACATCGTTTTTCAGTCTTTACAATCACTGAGGTCAGCGTTCAGATTTTTCAAAATATCAAGTCAATTCCAAACATGCGGAAAGAAACAAACTAATGAGACTGAAGACAAAACTGAAAATATGCAATAGCAATTTGATTATGCAACTGTTGTACTGAACGAGCTGTGGACCACAGGCTGACAATTTAGGACTCATTGTGTGGTACTTTCTGCATTAACCTAACATTTCATTCATCACCACTA
>NW_015595401.1:0-361 GCF_001515605.1 Sinocyclocheilus anshuiensis | reverse complement strand
CATGAGATCTGCAGTTTTGTTTAAAGGTGAATTATTGTGCACCTATTGCACTCCTCTCCTTCATTAAAAGAGGAAAAGTGATCAAGCGCATCCACTACAAATGTGTCTAAATTCATATAATTTTGGTTTAACTTCTGCGTAAAGGACTTTATGTAATTTCTGTCCTTATCTCCATTAATGAGAGTGCAATATTTAATGTAAATGTGTATATCGACATGAAACAGAGCTTAAAATCGTTGTTTTTACTTCATTCATTTTCTCACTCCAGGAAAATGAGTTCGTACACATGAGTCAGAGTTTGCGTGCATGTGTGCACATTTTCTAGTCAAGTTTGTTTTTATAAATCCCAACTTTTGCGTAG
>NW_015595400.1:0-360 GCF_001515605.1 Sinocyclocheilus anshuiensis | reverse complement strand
ACGAACAGCTTGTAACACTCCAAAGAGAAAGAAAAATTTGAAATTAAAATATCTTCTTTGCATTACACACAAGAAAGTAAGTCATGCAGTTTTGGAACAACATAACAGAATTGTTATTTTTAGATGAACTATTCCTTTAAGGTGTCAGATAATTTATCAATATACCGTCTTAAATTGCTACCTTTGTAAATTTGGGAATGAAGTAGGAACAGTCATTCCAGTCATTCCTCTCTGTCTCTCTCCTCAAAAACATCCCTAATCAACACCTACTCACATCATGTTTTTATCTCCTTTAAACCATGTCGATACACAAAAACACACACACAGACAATCTCTGTCCAGGAAAGAGCTGCCGAAGTC
>NW_015595399.1:0-361 GCF_001515605.1 Sinocyclocheilus anshuiensis | reverse complement strand
TCTCCCTTTAATGAGGTCACGTACTGTGCTGTGTCCCGTGGGAGAGGCTCTGCGTTGGCACCCACATACACACACACGAAGTTGTAGTCTTTTTAAAATTGCAAATCAATTCCTGCTTTCTTTGACTTAATCCAAGTAGCCATGTCCCACCCATGAAGTTTATCTCTGAGGAATTCTCCTTGCTATTGCGTTTTTTCTTTACAGTACATTTCCATCTAAAAACAAATAATATTAGATATGATGGAATTTTCTTTTCCTAAGGTTTTCTTGTTTAGAAGAAGCAATCCGAGAAATTATGCAGGAGGAACTTTTACGTTTTAATAAAAGTTGCATTTGTTGACTAACTTAGTTGGCCAGATTT
>NW_015595398.1:0-361 GCF_001515605.1 Sinocyclocheilus anshuiensis | reverse complement strand
GAGCCGCCCAGTTTACGGGAAGTGCCCGGTGACCAGCTGCCTGGATGGCCATTTACAAGAACAATAAAAACAAAACACCCTCTGTTGCAAACCTTCTTTTTTTTTTTGTCTTAGATTTTTGTTTGTTGTATTTGGTGTAATACTGTCCTCTGTTAGATGTCTGGTAGTAATACACGTAAAATGCGTGTAATTTAGAAGGGATTTCCAAAATGTTTTTTACCGAAAATTTGAAAAACAATTGGTAACACTTTCTATAAAGCCCATATTTATAATACATTATAAGAGCATTGTAATGAATGCATGTATTATAAAAACGTTATAATATGTTGTATCATCTCATGAGTAATCATAACAACAGTTT
>NW_015595397.1:0-360 GCF_001515605.1 Sinocyclocheilus anshuiensis | reverse complement strand
ATTAGTAAATGTTGAAATGAACATGAACTAAGATTAATAAATGCTATAGATGTATTGTTCATGCTTAGTTCATGTTAACTAAAGTAGTTGACTAATGTTAAATAATGAACCTTATTGTAAAGTTACCAAACAACTTGATATGACTTAAGTCTTGTCTTATATGTACATAATTTTAATCATTTTCAGCACAGTTTAAATATCACAATAGCATTCAAAAGGCTACCATTCATTTGATCAAAAATATTTACAATATTGTGAAATATTAAAAAATGTTTTTGACTTTAATTTATGTTAAAATGTAATTTGTTCCTGTGTTGGCAAAGCTGAATTTTCATCATCATTACTCCAGTCTTCAGTGTC
>NW_015595396.1:0-361 GCF_001515605.1 Sinocyclocheilus anshuiensis | reverse complement strand
ATATGTTAGATCAGGATTTGAACACAGCTTTTTTACACTATAATAAACACAAAAAAAAAATGACATGCATGATGCCACCGATTATTTTTATTATTGCGAAGTGAGAGGAGTGAAAAGAGTTTCCCTCTTGCATGAAGAAACTTCTGGGTTTGTCAGGGGAAGTTAAAGTAGTCTAGTGGTAGAGCTGTATATACTTTGCAAGTCCATTAACATATTTACAGTACCATCCGTAAGTTTGGGGTCGGTAAGATTTTTGAAAGTATTCTCTTATGCTCACACAAAAATACAATAAAAACAGTAATATTATTATGTATGTGATGTAATGTTATGTAAGTTTTTAAATATTTAAAATAACTTTTTT
>NW_015595395.1:0-360 GCF_001515605.1 Sinocyclocheilus anshuiensis | reverse complement strand
AATTGTGTGTTGTGATCACTGATCTATAATTGAGAACATTATATAAATCAGTGGTTGTGATGCAACGGCTGAACCGGTGCTCAAATAAGCAGAGTATGATGGTGATCAAGTCCTAAAAGGCGTGATGAACTATATCATAACAATGTGATGAGCTGATAGGGCGCAGCATTGGATTCGTGGCGCATCAGTACAGGGGTGTATACGACCTGGTTGAAACCACTTAGGCATGCAGCTCAGATCATAACTGAGGCTGTGAATGCGGGTGTGCCGCTCGCACTTGACAGCACATGTGAGGTAAGCGACGACACATCTAGATTATAAAACCTCGCGAAAGTGTTGGGTGACGACCAGCCTGCCGCC
>NW_015595394.1:0-360 GCF_001515605.1 Sinocyclocheilus anshuiensis | reverse complement strand
CATGTTTGAATGGGTTACAGGGACAGGAGAATAGGACAGGATGTTTGGGTTGATTATGGGCCTATCCAATAAAATTAGGCTTTTCACACTGTCACATGTACTGTTTGTATGTTTGGAAAGTTATTTCCTCTACATGTTTCGTTCTTGAAGGTTGACCTGCAGAGGACCTTCACATTCCGGAACTCAAAGCAGACTTACAATGGCATCCCGATCATCGCTGCTAACATGGACACCACCGGCACTTTTGAGATGGCACAGGTGCTCAGCAAGGTGAGTGCTTCTTTAAACAAAGCACAGTAACTGATTAAACACAGTACCTGTATCTTTGCAATATAACCCAGGGAAAGTCTTGTTTTACTA
>NW_015595393.1:0-360 GCF_001515605.1 Sinocyclocheilus anshuiensis | reverse complement strand
GGATTAGGGATGTAGAATAAGGCATTAATATGTGCTTAATTAGTAGTAATAAATTGCTAATATTCTAGTAATATGCATGCTAATAAGCACCTAGTTAAGAGACCCTAAAATAAAGTGTTAACTTATTTTTTTTTTATATAGATTTACATTTTTATTTTATAAATAGAAATACATTCATATTTTTATTTGAGGTAATTATGGATAAAAAAAAGTTCCCGGAAAAAAGTAAATTTAATTGAGCTAATTTTAATTTAATAACTCCATCTGAAATTAGATTTTTAAAAATAATTTGACATCCTTAATTTCTAAATGTTTATTTAATAAATACATTTATAACATTTAAGTATTTTTTAATAAATC
>NW_015595392.1:0-360 GCF_001515605.1 Sinocyclocheilus anshuiensis | reverse complement strand
TATATATATATATATATATATATATATTTAAAATACAATGTTTAATAAACCAATTTTTTATATTAAAATTATGAGAAATTGGTTTGAATTAATGATTCAATTACTTATTCATAAATACTTCACTTGTTTCATTTCTGAATGAATCAGCGTTTTTGAACGAATCTCTTGAATGAATGATTCAATGCCAAATAAATTGAAGTCACTTGTCACCACCTGGTGGCTAAACAATGTAATCGACACAGTTATTTGAAGCACCAGTTACTTTCAAAATTTGATTTGCTCTATTTTGATAGCTACCATAGACATCAATGTTTATATCCGAACTATAAACTTTCATCCCAGTATTTCTGTGATAATATG
>NW_015595391.1:0-360 GCF_001515605.1 Sinocyclocheilus anshuiensis | reverse complement strand
TTACTTCAGTCTGCAGTGTCACATGATCCTTCAGAAATCATTCTATTATACTGATTTGGTGCTTAATAAACATTTATTATTATCATTTTAAAATCAGTTCTTCTGACCTTTCTATTCATCAAAGAATCCTGAAAAAATTTATCATTATTTCCACAAAAATATTAAGCAGCAAAAACTGTTTTCAAGATGTAATTGAGTACATTAATAAATTATGTATATTAATGTATTGTGACGAGAGGGGCGGGGCCGAGAGCCGTGTGAACGGAGCGAGGCCAGTGGAATAAATGCTAATGCACGACACCTGCGCCACTCACTGGTCTCGAGGCCCACGGAGGAGCTCCGGAAGGATAAAAGGAGGAG
>NW_015595390.1:0-348 GCF_001515605.1 Sinocyclocheilus anshuiensis | reverse complement strand
ATTCTGTCATCATTTACTCACCATCATGTCGTTTTAAACCTGCATGACTTTCTTTCTTCTGTGTGAAATGAAAGATGATATTTTTAAATGTCTTTTTTGTCCATACAATGAAAGTCAATGGGGTCCAGCAACATGAGGCTGAGTGAATAATGACTGAACTTTTAGGTGAAAAACCCTCAAAATATGAAATGCACTGCACGTTTAAAGTAGTAAGTAGACTTTTATAACATATTTTGTTTGGGAGGAAGGACTGATTTGATCTAGTGTAGCCGTGCATGAATACCTGAATAAGCAACATGTCTCTCTGATTGTGTGTGTGTGTGTGTGTGTGTGTGTGTGTGTGTGTGT
>NW_015595389.1:0-348 GCF_001515605.1 Sinocyclocheilus anshuiensis | reverse complement strand
GTGTGTGTGTGTGTGTGTGTGTGTGTGTGTGTGTGTGTGGATGACTGTCTTTGTGACTGAATCTCAGATTTCCGCTCACAACAACACAGAGATGTAATCAAATCCAACAGAACCTCACTGTTCACAACACATCACAGTCCACAAAACAACAAAGCTCAGATCAACTCAACATAGGCCTGTCACAATTATTACATAATCGGTAAATATTTTTTGTTTTGTTTTATTTTATTTTATCTTTTTATTTTACTCATGCTTGTATTGTTATTTTATTTGTTAATTTTTATTTTTATTACTTATATTTACATTTTATTTTATATTTATTTAGTTTTTACTATTGTTTATATATTT
>NW_015595388.1:0-360 GCF_001515605.1 Sinocyclocheilus anshuiensis | reverse complement strand
GTTTCTGGCATGTTGTATGTTTGGCAACAATTCTTTTAACCCTAAATGATGCAGTGTGTTCTTTTTATTTCTCAAACAGCCATGTCAGAAGATGAAACCATATAAACATATTCCAGGATTTCATGATTCAGTTTGTGAAACTGGTTTAGTGAGCATGAGGAATCATTTTCAATCCTAAAATCCTTTTTTTAATACACACTCAGACTCACACACACATACACACACACTCACTCGGACACACACAGACACGCTCACTCACTCCCACACTCACTCACACACACACACTCACACACAGACACACTCACTCACACTCACACTCACACTCACACACACATGGACACACACAGACACACACACACA
>NW_015595387.1:0-360 GCF_001515605.1 Sinocyclocheilus anshuiensis | reverse complement strand
CTCTTTCTTGGTATCGCTGGGCATCAGCTCATCTGGACAGCTCTCCATGCACTTGCCCTTGTGCAAGTAGGAGCCCGCTCTGCAGCGCAGACAGAAGTTCCTGTTAAAGCACGAGTCGCACTCTGACCCACACTCTGGAAGACAGGTTACGCACTCATTACCACATTGCCTGAGCAGAGAAGAGAATGCTGTAGTATAAACGTCAATGTCCGTAGCTTTATTACCGTAACTAAGACATAAAGACGTCTGTAGAGTAAATATTTCAAGGAGAAGTTGAGGTAAAACATGTGTCTTACTTATGCAGTCGTTCCGGTCAGGGGAACGGGTGCCGTAGAAACCATTAGGGCAGGAGGCCAGGCA
>NW_015595386.1:0-360 GCF_001515605.1 Sinocyclocheilus anshuiensis | reverse complement strand
GGGCACTTCTCGTGTTTATTGCCATCTTATGATGTTTGTGTGCATTTGTGAATAGAAAGCCTCCACAACAGTTAGCAGTAGATTGAAGCGCTCGTCTGAGCACTCAGCATGATTTTAAAAGCAGCACATTTCAGCGCCAGATCGCCTCTTATTTAACACAAACGAACAAAATGAATACTCTGCTAGTCAACTAAGATGTTTCATTTGTAATAGATATATCTATACTGCGAGATGTTTCAAAAACATTTGAGATCCAACTCGCATTAACAGGGGAATATCTGATCTGTCTGCTTACACAGCGGGCGCAAATGCACGTATCCAATTCATATCAGATTTATTTCCACATATGAATGAGGCCTG
>NW_015595385.1:0-360 GCF_001515605.1 Sinocyclocheilus anshuiensis | reverse complement strand
TGTATATAAAAACAATAGAGGCATAATCAGAAAAAAACAAGCCTTGTGCATCATAGGGAATAATATTTAGAGATTGTTACAGTTGATTTGATACCTTTATCACAAATGTTGTCAGAGTTTAATTAATTTAAGTCGGTACCGTATATAAAACATGTGAAAAATATGTTTTCAGTACCGTACATAAAAACAATAGAGGCATAATCTAAAAAAAACAAGCCTTGTGCCTAATATAGAATAATATTCTGAATATTTTACTGTTGGTTTGATATCTTTATCTGAAACGGTGTCAGAATTTAATTAATTTAAGTGGGTAAAGTATATAAAACATGAAAAATATGGATTCAGTACTATAAATAAAAA
>NW_015595384.1:0-360 GCF_001515605.1 Sinocyclocheilus anshuiensis | reverse complement strand
TTGTCAGAACTGAGCTTGGTAAAACCTCTTTTAAATATGCCGCCATTTCAGATTGGAATTTTCTCCAAAAGGAGATGAAGTTACAAAACTTGGTGTCTTAAAATTATTTTAAGTTTTTATTACATAATCTAGAGAGCGAGTTAGTGGTGCGTAATTGTTTTTAATCGGTTATATGTTGGTATGCTGGTTTTTGTATTGTATGTTGTAACTACATTGTTTATTTGTATATGCAAACTTGGCTGCCTAAAATTGGCAAGGACACTTTTGCAAAATAGATTTTAATCTCGGAGTCTTTTTTCCTGGTTAAATAAAGATAATATATGTGACCCTGGACCACAAAACCAGTCATAAGTAGCACAG
>NW_015595383.1:0-360 GCF_001515605.1 Sinocyclocheilus anshuiensis | reverse complement strand
TTTTTGGGTTGCAGTTTGTCTTTGTAATCACTTTTTCCAAGGGCTAGGACGACATTACTGTGCTACCTTTCTCTAATTCTCATGTGTTTTTGCCTGCTGAGGGGAGTGAATTCAAATCTCACCTGAATTCTTCCTCATGCTGTTAACCCAGACCACACTTAATTTGTCTACGCAAGGTGCCCCGGGGCCCATCCTTTAACTTTAGTACTGTATATTGCAAGACTGGATTTAGTCAGTGTAGGCAAGACATTTGCCATTCAAACTAATCCCTAGTGAACTGCTTCAAGAAAAGATTTATTTCCACGTTTTAAATGCAGAGGTCTATTTACCTTAAAGGGATAGTTCACACAAAAATGAAAA
>NW_015595382.1:0-360 GCF_001515605.1 Sinocyclocheilus anshuiensis | reverse complement strand
GCCTGAGGGTGAGTACGTTTTCAGCAAATTTTCATTTTTGGGTGATTTATTCCTTTAAAATTCATGGGCCACCACTGCTTTAAAACAACTCTTTTTGAACATGTGCCTACAATTTCAATTACATTCATCAAATGAAGTGTAAACAGGGTAAAATCACAAAAACATAGGGCCTAGTGAGATTTGACATTATATCATTATACATATAGCACAAATTAATCATTTAATGTAATGTTAAACAACATATTTCCCAGCATTATTTGCAACAAATTCCATTAATTATTCAGCTAAATGAGGACCTGAAGGTCTAAAGCTCAGCATAAGTCACTTGGCTGACTGTCAGTCACTATAAAATTTGGCTGT
>NW_015595381.1:0-360 GCF_001515605.1 Sinocyclocheilus anshuiensis | reverse complement strand
TGGGTTTGTCCCTTTTTAACCCAGCATTTTTTAGAGTGTTGTTTGTACTAAATTTATTATTTGTTTGTGGGTTGTTTAGTTTTCAATTAAATCCACAGTTTTTTTGTATCAATGTTCCATTGTATGAATGATATATATATGTAACTGCCTTTTGCAATAAATTCAGCTTTAATACCATATAGATTAATAATAATCATTCTGGATTAAACTCTGAACTCATCAAAACTGATGTACAATATTCAAAGCATGTCTACATATATAGATGAACTTGTTTACTAATGTGGTTAACTACATTGTGTTAATAAATGTCCCTTATTGTAATGTGTTACTATAATAATAATGTTTATCTGTTTATTCAGA
>NW_015595380.1:0-360 GCF_001515605.1 Sinocyclocheilus anshuiensis | reverse complement strand
TTGAATCCCTAAAGGGAATAGATACGAGATGGGAGGAAAAATATAGAGTGGCAGGCGCACATAGCGGTGGCAGGTCGAGTGGCAGCTGCCCCTGCCACGCAAAGATTTTACCCTTACTGAAAATATACTTCAATATCTTCTGTCGCAATTATATCACTGGGTAATTATACTGTATGTAAACTGTGGGCATCAAGGAGTCGTTATTAATATGCGGGGCATTGAAATATGAACGTGCGCTTGCTTTTTACTTTCACTTTCGAGATTCGCGAGCAGCACTCGGCAGTGTTACCACACATTTTACAAGATTAGATGTTCGTCAGTGGTGCTCAGGATCTGCAAATCATTCGCCATCATCCTATC
>NW_015595379.1:0-360 GCF_001515605.1 Sinocyclocheilus anshuiensis | reverse complement strand
TTTCGAACAGATGTGTGTTTACATGCTGTTGTGGAGGACGGAAAAGACCTTGATATTCCAGGTGGAGTCCCCTACTCACTTCCTGTTCTTCCCTCCTCCACAGAGGCAAAACAGAAATGGTGTTTTCCATTTGATGTTTAACAGCTGCAAAACTGCTGATATGAGTCACTTTAAGAGTATTTGTTACATAATTAGATTCATTTGTGGAAACAAGATACTGGGAACAAAAAACAAAAAACAAATATAGTCAATGAAGTTGTCATGGAACTCCTAAGCAAACATTTGTCTCTTAGTGAACATACAACCGAGCAATCCATCATACACTGAGCCAGACTGATTGGTAACAATCCTAAAAAAAAA
>NW_015595378.1:0-360 GCF_001515605.1 Sinocyclocheilus anshuiensis | reverse complement strand
TTTAGATCTCCTCTCCATCTCCTCCATGATCCCTTGAATATGATCCCCAGAGATGCCGTGGAAAAGCATGGCTGCTGGACGCAATGTGCAACTGCTTTCTTTCGCCTTGCACCCCACAACTTCCATATACAGCTTTCCGGATCCTTAAAACATCCGAATGGATCTACACCAACAAATTCACACAAATGCAATCAATAGTTTAAAAATAAAGCCGGTGGGATTTGATGGACGGCGCAGGAACAGGCAGGAGAACCAGTCCACTTCTCCAACGTCTTGTTGGGTAGGAGAAAAAAAAAAGTATAGTCCGGACGATATAAGGCAAAGCTGAAGTCTGGAGGATGTTTTAAACGTAGATTTTCA
>NW_015595377.1:0-360 GCF_001515605.1 Sinocyclocheilus anshuiensis | reverse complement strand
CATCTCTTCTCTCCTCCATCTAAAATGAGCACAAAAACATTTGTTTATCATCATATCACAAATATATATATATATATATATATATATACATATTATCCATCCTTTTGAAAAAGTGTTTAATTGTACCGAATGTGCACTTGTGGTGTACTTTAAATCTTAAAAGTATATTTAAAAAACTGTACTTGCAGATAATATAATAAAAATAATAAATAATACAATTAATTAAATGAAAGTGTACTTTCATGACTGTTTCGCAACACACTTAGAAGTAATTATAAAATTACTTATAAAACGGTTAGATCCAGTTCTCAATTTTGATTGGTCAACAGCTGTGTTTTATTCACAATAAAGCATGGCTAT
>NW_015595376.1:0-360 GCF_001515605.1 Sinocyclocheilus anshuiensis | reverse complement strand
GAAACAGTGAATCATTTTGCGACGCAATGGTTTAACTGATTCGGAATTTCGAAAAGCTCAGTTTCACCGATCACTATGCGCTTTTTAAAATCATTACAAGTGATGCTGAAATTCGAAAATGAATGGCTCTTTTGATCTGGTTTGTGCTTGGACTGAATGATCGAAGTCATGAGTCTGAATCAATCGAAGCGGTTCCAGCGTTAATGACTCACTCAATTGAATCAGTTTTTCTGTTCCTCCGGTTTTCGCGACTTCAGCTATGTTTACACGACACTGTCAGCATTACTATTGACTTAGCTTGCTAGTTTTATGACGTTAACTGAAATAAGTGAAAAAAGTATGATGTTTACAAATAAAATA
>NW_015595375.1:0-360 GCF_001515605.1 Sinocyclocheilus anshuiensis | reverse complement strand
AGATCTGGAAGAGATTAGTTTTCCTGGACAGTTGTTAAATAAAATTGCAGTACCTGCCGAGTGGGAGGAACCATGGCTGAGTAGCGTCTTATCTCCCCACTGACTAGACCAAAAAGCAGTATCCGTTATGACAGAGTGCGTTTCTTGTAGAAAAATACAGTGAGAATCATTACTTTTACTAAATAAGAACATTGCTTTTCTTTTAACCTTCTTTTGAATGCCCCTAACATTCAGTGACATGAAAGAAGATGGCAACTTAACTGGAAACATAACAACAGTAAAAAAAGAAAAGTAGAAAATATAAGGAAAAGTGCGAACACTTGTATGAGAAAGAACAACAAAAAATTCACTAGGTTGTAT
>NW_015595374.1:0-360 GCF_001515605.1 Sinocyclocheilus anshuiensis | reverse complement strand
GTTCATGGCTTCAGATATAGAGGAATAGGCTATATTCCAACAAAAATCACACGCATTTTATGAGGAAATGAAAGCCATTACACATATAAACTTAATGAATAGAGTTAATTTAGATGATTTGTTAGTTTTATTGGCTGTCACTTTCATGCATCATATGCATAAGCCCACAATGTTTATAAGGTAGCCCAATCACTAGCACAAAGGTAGTTGTTCGTTACCACGGCAACCGATTGGTCTTCAGCGCATAGATATGTAATACATATACTATACATATACATATACTAATACATATCTATATGTATATGTAATACATACCTATGCTTCAGCGTCCCACACCGCTTCTTGCAGGACATGTGAACG
>NW_015595373.1:0-360 GCF_001515605.1 Sinocyclocheilus anshuiensis | reverse complement strand
GGCTTCGAAGTCGAAGCCCGATCTGAGGGTCGTTCTTCAGCGGAAATCCACGACCAAAAGGCCCTGACATGAGTGGCTCAGGAACTTTGAGGGCGGCCCCTACTGGGGAAGAGCGCACCACATCATACGGTGTCCATCTCTCCTCAGTGCCCTCGGGAGATCTTTCTGCTAACCCTGCCACCGATGGTGCTTCAGGGCGCAGTGGTCTCCAGCGAACGCTTCCCTCAGTCTCTTCCACCCGGAAACGTAGCGGAGCTGAAAGGCTCGCCACCCCTTCGGGGGTCTCCACAGCAGCTAGTTCGGCCGTCTCCTGCTGGTCCTCCGCTTCAGGGCACCGAATTAGCAGCTACAAGTACACCG
>NW_015595372.1:0-360 GCF_001515605.1 Sinocyclocheilus anshuiensis | reverse complement strand
TGAGAGAGATTGAGTTGATTTACTCCTGAAGCATCACAGATGATCTCATGCTTCAGATTCACACAGCGAGACGTGACGAGACGATCAGATGAGACCGAATTAACAGGAGCAATCAGTGCTTGAGGATCTGATGGATCTGCTATCAAGACAATCATCCTGAACAAATAAAACACCATGAGATCACGAGTGTGTGTGTGTGTACTTGTACAGCTATCTTTGTGAGGGCCGGTTTGAGTTTCAAACCATCGCCTTTAAAGGCCTATTTGAAGTTCAAGACTTGGTAAGGGTTTGGGTGAGGCGCTTAGTTCTGATGGGTAGGGTTAGGGTAAGGAGCTAGAGATTGCATTGTGTCAATGAATG
>NW_015595371.1:0-360 GCF_001515605.1 Sinocyclocheilus anshuiensis | reverse complement strand
TCAATAAACAAGCTACAGGTAGTCCAAAATGCAGCGGCTAGAGTAAAGTAACGTAACTAGGCTGTCCCAATGTGAAGTGCGTGCACTCCGAAGTGCGCATTTGAAGTGAGATTGCGTCACAGCGTCACGACCTAAGCTGTCCCAATTCAGGATGCACTCTCTGAAGACCACATTCCAAGGCTGATTGCGTCACCGCGGCATTACTAAGGCTGCCATAATTTGAAAGCGATTTCAAATGCGCCCTCCGTTTCCAGGAAAATAAAGTGTACATCTGATGGGCACTTCGCACCCTACCATATCCCATAATCAATTGCACAGATGACGATGGAATTTATATTCAAAGAACATGGAGGATGAGAG
>NW_015595370.1:0-360 GCF_001515605.1 Sinocyclocheilus anshuiensis | reverse complement strand
AAAACCCTAACGACCACATAACACCCTGGCAACCAACCACAACACCCCAACAACCATGGCATTCACCCACAACACCCTAACGACCACAAAAAACCCTGGCAACGATCCACAGCACTCTAACGACCACTTAACACCCTGGCAACCACACAAGACCCTGGCAACCAATAACAACACCTAGCAAGCATTCACAACACACTGACGACCACATAACACCCTGGCAACCAACCACAGCACCTAATAACCACATAACACCACCCTGGCAACCCACCATAATGACCACACAACACTCTAAAATCTGTTAAAGTGCCCCTATTTTGGATTTTTGAAAATTACCTTTCATGCAGTGTGTAACACAGCTCT
>NW_015595369.1:0-359 GCF_001515605.1 Sinocyclocheilus anshuiensis | reverse complement strand
GGAGGGGATACCTTAAATTTCAGTCTTTTATTTGCTTTTTTATCATTTTTGAAGTTTTGCAGCACTGGTCATTACATATACATATGCTTTTTTATTAATGATAGAATTTCATTTGAGCCAGTAATTCAGGTCTGTTCTATAATCCTGCTGATAAAATGATTCTGTTCTCTCTGTACCAGTCTAATGTGGCCATGCGCTTCACTTGGGCTTATGGTTCTGTTCTTAATGTCTTATTGTTCTGAATGAATCATCAGCTGACAGATTTATCCATCTGCTAAGACACTGATGCTGCAGGATTCTCGCTCATTCTCTCTACACACACACACACACACACACACACACACACGTTTTTTTGCACA
>NW_015595368.1:0-360 GCF_001515605.1 Sinocyclocheilus anshuiensis | reverse complement strand
TCGGAAGGATCACGTGACACTGAAGACTGGAGTAATGATGCTGAACTTTGATCATTAAATTACATTACATTAAATAAAATTAAATTTGACAATATATTCATGTATAAAATTAGTATTTTAAATTGTTAAAATATTTCACAAAATTACTGTTTTTATAAAATTTTTGGATCGAATAAATGCAGCCTTGGTGAGGATTCATCAAGGATGAGGAACATGTATCATTTGGGCCCGTTTGTCACTTTGTAAACCTGTTAAAATTTGAAAGAATGATTAAGTAACCTCTCCACCTCCTCCCTGTCTCTCAGGTAACAGAGCTGAACGAGGCCCTTTCCAACGAGGAGAGGAACCTGCTCTCTGTGG
>NW_015595367.1:0-360 GCF_001515605.1 Sinocyclocheilus anshuiensis | reverse complement strand
TTGAGCCAGCAGAGCACTAGCCGCTGGATCAGACGATGTAAGAGAAGTAGCATCCAGCAGCTCACTCTCTTCTGTGACTGACGAGCGCGAAAGGGAAAGACCCTTTTTTCACTGATCAGCCAGGACCATCTGCGATCCCCACGAGCTCATTTTCCTCTGTGCCTCAGCAGCAGAGGGTCCTGAACCACGGGGGGCCGATGGCTGTCCCTCTTTCCTCGAAAAGAGAGACAAACGAGAGTGGTGCTTCTTCATAGAAAAAAAGCTCACAGTGCACAGAAGCTGCCCCCTCAAGGACATCGTGCGCGTGCTCTTCGTCCAAACAAAAGATGCAAAGATTGTGTGTGTCATCAGGTGTCAAAT
>NW_015595366.1:0-360 GCF_001515605.1 Sinocyclocheilus anshuiensis | reverse complement strand
CTTACCTACCAGGAAAAACTTGATTTCCAACCTCACTGACAAAAGATGACTTGAACCATCAAGCCAAAGGTGACAGTGGCAAGGAGAACTCCCTTAGATGCTAAAGATTTAAAGGTGTGAGGCTGCTGGTGCCTGGTGGGTCAGGGGTGGATCTGGGCGTGATGGGGGCTAGTGAACCAGAATGAGAGTCTTTGTAAGACAAATTGTTTATAGTTGATATGGATCCCAACAGGTAACCAGATTGCGCTGACATAGTATTTTCTATGATATGAGCACCATACACTCCTATCAATAACATTCATATCTACATATTTATTTCTTTATTTAATGATTATCAGAGAGGACTGTTAAAGAATGATT
>NW_015595365.1:0-347 GCF_001515605.1 Sinocyclocheilus anshuiensis | reverse complement strand
TGTGTGTGTGTGTGTGTGTGTGTGTGTGTGTGTGTGAGAAACAGAGAGGTCTGGTCTGTATCACTGTGACAAACAGTCATCAGAGTACTCATGCGGTAATTAACAGAGTGTAATGTATATGGAAGTTTGCGAAGGGAGAGAGAGAGTCTACATTAGACTAACATAATCAAAGAGACAACAAGAAAGTAACAGGAGAGAAGCCAGGGGGAAAAGAGGGTGTAGGTGAAGAGAGACAAGAGACAAGATCTAAACACAGAGAGACAGCCCAAGAAAAAGAGTTGGGGAGGGAGGGTTTGATCTAACTCCCTCTCTCATTCTTTTTCAGGTTGGGGCTGTCAGCCTCATGA
>NW_015595364.1:0-360 GCF_001515605.1 Sinocyclocheilus anshuiensis | reverse complement strand
AAGGATGTGTAAATCAAAGAACAGGACAACAGCACATCCAACTCTCTCACCTAGGAGACAAAGTAAATGTTAAGTTGATGTTGTCAGGTTGTCGTCAACTACATGAAAATCAAAAGATTCTCTCTCTCACACACACAATTTAGGTGATTACTGAAGAATTAAAATGAAACCTGCCGTTTGTGTCCTCTGGTCAAGTCCTGGTCAGTCAAACCGAGGATGTGCAACATCTGGAATAAATCCAGCATTAGAACTCTGGAATTGCCAGACAGCTGTGAATTGGAAGGGGGGGGCTACAAGATCTACATGATTGCCTGCATGATCAGCAGGAATAATCCAGGGGACAAACAGCAATGTGCCTAG
>NW_015595363.1:0-360 GCF_001515605.1 Sinocyclocheilus anshuiensis | reverse complement strand
AAGGAAAAATTGAAATCGCATCATATGACCCCTTTAAATGAAATATTCCTTTCTCATTGTAATCATCAGTATTCACAAATAGATGACTTTCAGAAACCTTTGCTTTTAGTTTTGAGAACAACATGCTAACTAAAAGACTCTGTATGCATTTTTCTCTTAGTCTGTTCCTCCATCTCCAAGTGACCAGAATGCATTGCAACATATCGTAGAGGAGTGTACCACAGAAGCGGCCTCAGGAATCACAACTATTAGCACAACCTAACCACTGCAGCAGGCTTTATCCACTGCTTACTCTCACTGCTTTGACAATCAATGTATTGAGACTGATATTTCTGTGATTGTTCTCGTAGTATGACCGCT
>NW_015595362.1:0-360 GCF_001515605.1 Sinocyclocheilus anshuiensis | reverse complement strand
TACATTTATTTTGTTTTAATAGTTTAAATTTTAATATCAGATAATCAGTACCAGCCAGAATATTAATATCAGTGCATGTTCTTCACAATTTGTCTTTAATTATGTATCTGTTTGCCTATATTTAATATTTGTCTATATCTTGCCCTCTCAGAGTTGCCACTGACCACTGCAGCCCACACCACCACGATCACCACCAAGACCATCCTGCCTGACACAAGCTTAACCATCACAGCTCCCATAAACCAATGTGCCCACTCCACAGAACCAACCCAGGCCTCTCCGCTGGACAGCAGCCTGGGCACTATCGTAGGTGCTGTCGATGGGTTCCTGATGCTGGTGTTGCTGATGGCGCTGGCGAGG
>NW_015595361.1:0-360 GCF_001515605.1 Sinocyclocheilus anshuiensis | reverse complement strand
TGCTGTTCCATAAGCGCCACCTGCTGTCAGAGAGTGAATTTGCATGTCATTCAGCCAGTCTGCTGTTTTTGTTTCATGGAGATATGTTTTACGTAACATAATTTCACAAAGATAAAGTCAGACTGTTCTGTTTTCGCTTTAAATCTTGAAATTATTCATTCAAATCAAAAACTTCTCATGCAACGTGTGTAGCATCTTTGTTTGGATTATGATTAAAATGCAGTAGTTGCCTCTAATTTCCAATGGCTAAAGATATTTTTGTTTAAGGCCAGTTTGCTTGTTATAGAGCACATAAACAATAAATAAATTGACTTTAAAAAATAGGCAATTTGCTTGTAAAAAAAAAGGGGGGGGGGGGGG
>NW_015595360.1:0-360 GCF_001515605.1 Sinocyclocheilus anshuiensis | reverse complement strand
TGACCGACAAAAATATTGTGTAGTCTGAACCCGGCATTAGATGAACGATGTGTCCGACCACATCTCCAACAACGACCATTATCGAGGATCCATTTTCTCTTAGCATCTACATCGAACTGTTGGAATTCTGTACACTGACTCAGGTGATGAGCTTGATTTCCACAGAAGTCGTCATGTGACACACAGCAGCCACAACAGCGCTTATGTTTTATTCTTTTTTTCCTGTTTATTCGAAACATCCCCAAACGAATTAACTATATTATGAAATAGCTTGATTCTCACCTTTATAGATTATGTTGATCTATAGTGGGCGACGGTCAAAGTAACCTAATAATGTAATCTATTAACTACGCATAAAAA
>NW_015595359.1:0-360 GCF_001515605.1 Sinocyclocheilus anshuiensis | reverse complement strand
AGTAACGGATTACAATTTGTAAGTAATCTACCCAGCTCTGTCCATTGTTGTGGTTTGCGTCTTGCTTCAGTAGTCCTATATTTTTGGTCCTCAAATCTGATTGACTGAGAGGTCTTTTTTAATTACTTACATGAAAAATGAACATTGGTGTAATTTTTGTTTCAAATAAAAAAAAGTAATGTATAAGATGTTTTATTTAGAGGTGATTTCAAATCTAACTTGATTGCCATTTAAATTGGTAAATCTATAACTACTCGTGTTGTTTACTTTCTTTTTCAGTTTGTAAAAAACACTATAAAAACCGAACAACTCTCTTCTTTTGAGAAATGTGTGACTTGCCATGGACCTTTCTCCTCTATG
>NW_015595358.1:0-360 GCF_001515605.1 Sinocyclocheilus anshuiensis | reverse complement strand
GCTTTCAGAAACTGTGTGACAAGGAAAGATTCTGTGTGTAAGCAGCTGAAAAAACTGTAAATTAAATGAAAACGAGAAATGCTGCTTTTTTAAAATAAATGTAATTTTATTTGAGTTAATGTTTATTTTATTTGAAGTAACAATGTTAAATCTGGTGTTAGTTCTAGTAGTTCTGTGTTACCTGCAGACGGGCCCCAGGTCACAGATCTCTGCGTTTAGCAGCGGTACGAACGGCGCGGAGCAGAACGGACAGGTGGTGTTGAGATTAGAGTCATCAGACGACCAGCCGGCCATGATCTCCTCATCATACACCAGAGAATTACAGCTGCGGCACAGCGAGCAGCTCGACATCAGCACCTG
>NW_015595357.1:0-360 GCF_001515605.1 Sinocyclocheilus anshuiensis | reverse complement strand
TTAGTAACTGTAATCAAATTACATAAATTTAAAATGTAACGCATTTACTGCATTACCAGGAAAAGTAATTATAATACAGTAACGCATTATACCCAACTCTGCATATGACCCTTTTTGTTTGGTATTTATAGCCCTCATGTTGCCATTGTCTCTTGTCGTGTATTGAATGTATGTGACCCTGCTCTCGGTGAGTGTTCAAGTCTAATCTCTTTGTTTTGTATTTATGTTGAATAAATAAACCGCACTTCGGTTCTTAAACTTGCCATTCAGTGGACTGTTTGTTACAGAATACACGGCCGTTACAGTGGACCCAGCAGTTTCTTTGCTTCACCTACATCAAGGTAATCATTGCTGATTGTG
>NW_015595356.1:0-360 GCF_001515605.1 Sinocyclocheilus anshuiensis | reverse complement strand
GTATCCACTGAATGCAAACAGCGTATGCTATTCTGTGTCAGCTGCTTCACGCGGATACTTTGTTTTCGTTCAGATGATTTGAATGATTTGAAACTTTATTTCGAACACATAAAATAAATATAATAAAAACTAAACAAACCAATACAACACAATACAAAACAATTTTAACTTATACATGTCCAAAAAGGAGTAGGAAGAATCATCTCGTTCACTCATTCACAGAAAACAATATATTCATTTACATTTCACTTTTTGTCTAGAAAGCCTGTATGCGAGGAGGTGTGAATCATGCATAATGCTGTGACTCACACCTGAGAAGACAAAGGCCCACATAATGAGCCGCATAATGAGCCTTTCAGT
>NW_015595355.1:0-360 GCF_001515605.1 Sinocyclocheilus anshuiensis | reverse complement strand
GAAAGCTGTATATCTGAGTTATGGCAACTTCCTGCTACGACAGCATCAGAGCGATGCTGCAAATGCCCTTCTGCAGAGGGCGCTGCAAAGCCTGTCCAATAAAGAACGTGAGTGCCAGCCACACTTGAGACATGCATACCTAATTCCCACATTTATGCATGCGTTGAGACTCACTGGGAATAGATTCATTCATAATTAGGAATCTGAAAGGCAGTTTGGATGATATTCAGGCCCTGCAGGTTTCCTGTTTACAGCTCATGCATTGTTTCCTTGCTGCCTTTCCAGATGTGGACCTGATTGCCAAATTTGCCCGGTTGGAGTTTCAGTACGGGAATGCTGAGAGAGCCAAATCCATGTTTG
>NW_015595354.1:0-360 GCF_001515605.1 Sinocyclocheilus anshuiensis | reverse complement strand
GGAAGAGATGTGTTTTTAGCTGATTCTTGAAGATGGCTAGGACTCAGCTGCTCGGATTGAGTTTGGCAGGTCACTGTTAATTTAAAACGCTTTATACATTATATATATTATACTTTATATATTTGACCCTCTAACTCTAGCACTCTCTATTTTAATTCTATTATATCTATTTGTTTTTCTTTTTTTATTTAAAAAAAAACACTTGACACTATCACTTGCACTCTGTTTTCGTTTTCTAACTGCTTGTTTTTCTTAAAAAAAACAACAACTCTAACACTAGCTACATATACATATATATACAGGTGCATCTCAATGAATCAGAATGTCGTGGAAAAGTTAATTTATTTCAGTAATTCAACT
>NW_015595353.1:0-360 GCF_001515605.1 Sinocyclocheilus anshuiensis | reverse complement strand
GAGTGAAAAAAAAAAAAAAATCAGTGTCCTTTCCTTTTCATGGTGTGCAGCTTAAGACAAAACAAGGGCACTGACATATTTTAAGATAAATCAGTGCAAGTTTATTTCAGTTGAAACAGCTAAGACTTACATTTTAGTCTGGGACTAAGCTTAAGTCTTCTATGTGAAACCAGGGGAAAGAGTTTCATTTCATCACAAAACTCAGTATGCTTGTTACTCTTTGAATAGGTTAAATCCAGGCTGACTAGTTATGCTTGGCTTTGTTCAGTTCACATTTTACAAGAAAAGCATTGCATTTTTAGGATTTTGACACACCGTAAAAACAGCTGAATGAACTGTTCGTCACTTTTAAACTGACCT
>NW_015595352.1:0-360 GCF_001515605.1 Sinocyclocheilus anshuiensis | reverse complement strand
TTTTTATAGATTAATAAATGCATGCAATCATGTCAGCAACCTATGTAAATGTTACCCTTATCATATTTTGCATAATTCATTAAGAGAAAACCCCTCTGTAGTTAATAGACCTACAAAATAATTGCTCAAAAAATAGTACATGTTCTTTAGACTTGTTAATCTATCAAAATATAATTTATAAAGGTATTAACAAAGAACACACACACACACACACACACATATATATATATGTATAAATGCAGACTTCAGTCCCAACCCTGCTTCAACACACCTGTCACCTTGATTAGCTGGTTCAGGTGTGTTTGAATGGGGTTAGAGCTGAAATCTGCAGGACAGTAGCTCTCCAGGAGCAGGGTTGGA
>NW_015595351.1:0-360 GCF_001515605.1 Sinocyclocheilus anshuiensis | reverse complement strand
TTTTTGACAGCCCTAATACAGTCTTAATATCGATTCTGACATGTTAGAGACAGAATATATTTAGAATATATTTTTATGTTAGAGACAGAATATACTTAGAATATATTTTTTATTTGTCATAGTTTGTGCTTCTCTATGTAAAGCACCCAGTTTTTCCCATGCTGTTAGCTATTCTTGCATCAGTTGTTGGTATTTTACCCTGCTGAGTAAGCATGTAGTAAGTAGCCACTATATGTTTTTCTTCTCACAAACACTTTTTCTGTAAGATTTGCCTAGGACGTTCCCACAAATCTTTTCCTGACTTTAGTCACGCCTTTATCCTTTCATACACCCTGAGTGGAATGTGACCTTAGATTGCCT
>NW_015595350.1:0-360 GCF_001515605.1 Sinocyclocheilus anshuiensis | reverse complement strand
CCCCATTGTCCATGCGCCTCTTCCCCAAACCATCTCCTTGATCCTAAACGCCAGACGGACTCCTGCATTACTATTATTATTATACCCACGTTTAGGTAAATATGTAACAAGCTGGAAACTGTACAGCTATAATGCACTTCCATATATCCTTTAAAGGCACTTTTGCTGGAAAGATGGCATACGATGCAAAACATTACTGACTCTTTTGTACTTTTCTACACATTCTTACTAGTGCTTCCATGAAAACTCATTTTTGCAATTCTGCACAGTAGGGCTGTCAAAAAAAAATTAGAATTTTGAATATTCGCTGAATTTAAAATAAAAATCCACATTTGAATGCAGAAGCGTATCATTAGAATG
>NW_015595349.1:0-358 GCF_001515605.1 Sinocyclocheilus anshuiensis | reverse complement strand
CCGCCTTTTCTGGACTATTAGCTACACAAGCAGCATTAGGCTCATCGTTGAAACGTGGTGCAGTCTCTCTCTCCTCGACACAAGTTACATCGCATACAGACAAGGCCAAGCACTAACTTTCAAGGTGCCAGGCTCGATAGCAGATGATGATTTGAGATTAATTACCTTTTTTTTTTTGATTAAAGTACAAAGATGACAGGAATTGTAAGACAGAAGAGCTGAAATACAAGATCAAAATATATCATAAGCCAGATTGGACCATTTTATTAAAATGTTATTAATATTTATTAATTATTATTTTTAGAGTTAGTAATTTTTTTGTTTCTCTCTCTCTCTCTCTCTCTCTCTCTCTCTCTCT
>NW_015595348.1:0-360 GCF_001515605.1 Sinocyclocheilus anshuiensis | reverse complement strand
TGAACGAATCCCTTGTGGGGGAGAGTAGGAACCCGTTAGTTTTGCTCGGCTTAACCCTCAGACCCGTCTTTTTGCAAAACGCTTCTAGGATACCCAGGTTGTGGGCCATCCCTTGCCACGAGTCACTCACCAGAACAAGATCGTCGGCAAAGGCCAAGGTTGTGACCCTTGTGTTCGACACACTCAAACCCTTTCCAAGTCGTTCGAGGCCATGGATGAGGGGATCCATGGCTAGGTTGAAAAGCAGTGGGGACATGGGATCTCCTTGCTTGACACCTACTCTCATGTTGATCTCGGGAGTCAGCCGATCCCCGATTTCCACACGAGTCACACAGTTCTGGTAGGAGCCCCGGATTAGCT
>NW_015595347.1:0-350 GCF_001515605.1 Sinocyclocheilus anshuiensis | reverse complement strand
TGTGTGTGTGTGTGTGTGTGTGTGTGTGTGTGTGTACAGGTGACCCATAACCAGGAGAACGTGTTTGACCTTCAGTGTGTGGAGGAGAGCGAGTCTGTCCCACACGATAAAGACATCGTCTTCAGACAGCTGACCTTTAACCTCAAGCGCCTCGTCGACGAGAGAGACCAACACGCTGAGGTAACACACACACACACACGCTCACTGCTGCTGTGGGTGTGACGTGGTTAATGAATGACTATGTGACTCTCTGACCACAGGCTAACATGCATCATACACATTCAAAATCATCATCTGTGTGTGTTTGTTTCTGGTGTGTTTGTGAATGTGTGTGTGTGTGTTTCTGGTGT
>NW_015595346.1:0-360 GCF_001515605.1 Sinocyclocheilus anshuiensis | reverse complement strand
CTGATGTCAGTAGTTCGGCCGTCCCCGTGTCCCAGAGGTCCCGGGTGTCGGATGACACGGACCGCGCGCTGGATTTGTCTTTCAAGCCTCTGTCGAGTCGAGACGCCTTCCACCCCTCCTACATCTCAGGACAGCTGGCCCTCGACAGCCAGCAGCAGGGCACCGAGCCACTTGTTAAAGACGAACATGACTTGCTGTCAGAGCAGGAGGACGGTGATCCGGTGAGCCCGGAGAGCCAGCGCTTTGGGAATAGCGCCAGGAGCTCGGTGGTGACAGGGTTCACTGCCCTTTTCCCCGACAACAAGGCCGCAGCTTCGCTGCTCCCTCCGGACGATGACCTGATGGAGGAGGAGAGTGGGC
>NW_015595345.1:0-360 GCF_001515605.1 Sinocyclocheilus anshuiensis | reverse complement strand
GGAGCTCCTCCCGGAGGGGCGGGGTGGGACAGTGGCTCCGCCCCCGTGAGGCCGGATTTTAATGAGATGCTGTATAAGACGCAGGCAGTTTACAGCACGTCCGTGTTCTTCTCTCTCACCGTCAGCGTGGACGATAAAAACTCGTCACGCAACGCCATACGGGTGAGAGAGTGCGTTTGTGAGCGTTTGTAAGAGTAGGTATTGTTCCAAAGTAACTTCAGCTGGTGTGTGTGTGATTGTAGATCGATCAGGAGGGTTTGACTCTGCCGGAAAGGACTCTGTATCTGGGGCAGGATGAAGACAGTGTGAAGGTGAAACGCCTCTCTTCATCTCTCCATATGCTCTTTTGTTCTGGACTCT
>NW_015595344.1:0-360 GCF_001515605.1 Sinocyclocheilus anshuiensis | reverse complement strand
AATTGGAGACCAGTAAGTTTATTATGCAATGATTATAAAATACTGGCTAAAGCCTTAGCAATTAGACTTGGTGAAGTCCTTGAATCTATTATTCATCCAGATCAGTCATATTGCGTGCCAGGAAGAAGAATTTTTAACAATGTCTCTTTTATTAGAGACATTTTAGACTGTGGAAAACTTTTTGATTTAGATTTCGGGCTGATTTCAATTGATCAGGAGAAGGCTTTTGACAGAATTGAATATATGTATTTATGGGGTGTTTTAAAGGCTTTTGGATTTAATTCTGATTTTATTTCAATGATTAAAGTATTGTATTGTGGCGTTGAGAGTATATTAAAGATTAATGGTGACTTATGCTCT
>NW_015595343.1:0-359 GCF_001515605.1 Sinocyclocheilus anshuiensis | reverse complement strand
CTGACAATTAGTCTGGCTGCAAGTATACTTGGTATACTTTTTTTCACTAGGGCACACACACCGATCTCGTTTTTCAGTCAAACGAAGGCAGCAGGTTTTTCCGTATGTATCCGTGTTTGTCCACATCCTCGCTGTATTTTAGGAGAGGAGGATCTAAATGTCACACAAATGAGCTGGAGCTCAGTGTGAATGTGACTCGCTCTCTCTCTCTCTGCGTCAGCGTTTGCTCAGCCCACCTATGATGAGTCAGTCTCCCACTCGCTGAACTCAATCAGCCAATCAGAGAGCTCACTGCTGCCGTCAGAGCCCTGGAGATCAGCACACACACAGACACACACACACACACACACACACACACA
>NW_015595342.1:0-360 GCF_001515605.1 Sinocyclocheilus anshuiensis | reverse complement strand
CGGCACCCATTCACTACAGAGCATCCATTGGTGAGCAAGTGATGTGATGCTAAATATCTCCAAATCTGATGAAGAAACAAAAACTCATCTACATATCGGACGGTCTAAGGGTGAGGAAATCTTCATTTTTGGATGAACATGAATGTATAATACAATATTTATTTATTCTTCATATACCATATGTGTAGTTGTGGGTTAAAATTACTCAATTTGATATCGTCAACACTTACTATCTCTTCAACAGAAAATGGTTGATTCTTTTGATATGTTTATGAACATCTCTGGGTTATCTGATGAGGTTCTGGGAGTGTTGCGCTACAGGAACTTTGGGGAAGATAAGGACAGGAAGTATCAAAACAT
>NW_015595341.1:0-360 GCF_001515605.1 Sinocyclocheilus anshuiensis | reverse complement strand
CACAGAGGGAGAAACCACACTCAACAGTCCACAGGGGTGTGACAATAACTTCCTAAAACATTTGTACATTCATAATTCTATTTTATGTATATTTGTATTACCATATAGCTATTATTAGTTAAATTTATTTTCCATTCTCTTTATTATTAGTGTGATATTTCATTCTACCGTAAATTATATGTATGTTTGCACTATGTCTGTACTTTCTCCACTGGATGCTCCTGTCACCAAGACGAATTGGCAATAAAGCTCTTTCTGATTCTGACATTTAAAATGCATTTTGTGGTCTAGGAGCGATTGGTACAGTAAAAAGTGCTTAAATTTAGAATTTTGATAGGGCAATATATATATATATATATA
>NW_015595340.1:0-360 GCF_001515605.1 Sinocyclocheilus anshuiensis | reverse complement strand
AGTTGAAAAAGTGAAAAAGCATAATAGGACCCCTTTAAAATTAATATCACATTTGGGAAAACTTATCATGTGTTTTATTCAGTTAAAAAAGTGAAACAGCTGTGCCATTTATTTAAAGTGCTTTTTTTATATATTGATCTAATCAAAAATCATAGTTTCTGGTTTAAACCTGTTTTGTTCGTTTTGTCTAAAAGCAAATTACACTAGAATAAAAATATCTAATCAAATAAACGTATTTATTTAAAAAAATTATTTAAATAGTATTTCGCTTGACACCACATACCAGCTAGCTTTACTGACTGCAGAAATAGTTTTTTTTTCTTTGTTCATTTTCCACTGTTAATACTTAACATGATGCAT
>NW_015595339.1:0-360 GCF_001515605.1 Sinocyclocheilus anshuiensis | reverse complement strand
TTTATTTTCAGTTCCACAGATACATTCAATCACTTTCAGCATCCTGTGGATTTTGCTGCTGAGTGAGTATTTAAATCAATTTACATGGACCTGACTGTTTTAAAAATTGAATTACATTTTTATAATATTAAAATTATATGCAAACATTTCAGAATGTCATTTTACACAGTGCTTTTGATTAAATAGTAATATTAATCAAGATATGTTGTGCTTAATTGATAGTGTGCCACCAGACGTTTTGGTTTCCTTGGCTGAAGATGTCATTCCAATTGATACTAAGAGGTAATTCAATACTGCATAACTGTTTATTACACAGCTCATTTCTTGAGCCAACACCTGGACATGTCTGTGTTGATTCAT
>NW_015595338.1:0-360 GCF_001515605.1 Sinocyclocheilus anshuiensis | reverse complement strand
TGAAATGCCTTATATTCTAACTAAGTCAGAATTATTTTAATTTTTAGTTTTTGGGTGACTTATCCCTTTAATATTTTATTATTTTTTTTTATTATTAACAATATTATTTTAGTATTATTTTTTATGAAATGATACTATAATTAAAAAAACAAAAACTGCCAGTAGATGGTGGTAGAAATTAGAGCCTGACCGATATGTTTTTTTGGGGGGGCCGATACCGATATTAGGGAGTAAAAAAAAGGCAGATATCACTATATCTTATATATAAAGATATATCGATATCAATGGAAACAATGGAAACTTACTAGAGAAGTATGAAGTGTGACATAATATACCTCTGTAAATAAATACAATTTAAAT
>NW_015595337.1:0-360 GCF_001515605.1 Sinocyclocheilus anshuiensis | reverse complement strand
TGCTGGTCTACATCTGAACCCTCAGTATCAGCCAACAAACGACAAAAGACATCTAAATTACAACATTAACATTCTGCACGGATGAGAGATGAAAACATGTATACAAACAAACATTAAAGCTGGAAATTAATTTTAGAGACACATGGCACATTATCTGATGCATGATTGTGGTAAAGCAAGAGCTGAAAGACACCGATATTTAAATCTAAAAAGACAACAATAATTACACTGAAACTAATGATGGTCTCTTTGTACTGGTTAAATGTAAAACAATTAATTAAATATGTTGGATAGAATTTTTTTATTTTGGGTAAATCTAATGAAAACAGGTCACATTTCACCCCAAAATCAAGAGAAAAT
>NW_015595336.1:0-360 GCF_001515605.1 Sinocyclocheilus anshuiensis | reverse complement strand
TGACAGGAACAGGCAGACGAGCTGAAAACATGAGAGAATAAAGAGGAATGAGGATGAATGAAGATGTTCAAGCAGACGAGGAAGAAACATTGAGAGTAACCAAGACTGATCAAAAGCAGAACATTTAAAAACAATCTATTATAGAAAGTTAAAAATGAACCTAGAAAAATTAAGCTAATTACTTATTTTAGGCATTTAGCCATAATAAGATACTTGATAAGATACCTACCATAGACAGTGAGACTGAATTTTTTTCTCACACTGTTGGTCTATAGTTTATAATGTCCAGCATGTTCAGTTGTGATGTTTGAGATTGTCAGAGATCCAGTTTGATTGTCCAGCTTCAGTCTGTCTCTGAAT
>NW_015595335.1:0-360 GCF_001515605.1 Sinocyclocheilus anshuiensis | reverse complement strand
AGTTTTTTAAGGAGGAGCACTCCTCAATAATGCTGAGACGTTAAACCTCAAACTCCTCGATATCAGCAGCTTTTACACCTCGTGCTGTAATGGAAATGCGCTCTCAAGCAAACGATTCCATGAGCCACTGATCCACAGCTACTGTACTACAAAACGGACAGACGGCAGCAATTCATCCAACATCGCCATAACCGGCCTCTCATCCACTCCAAGATGCTCTCCATACATCCAGCGCTCAGGCCTGCTGTAATCTAAAGTCCACTTAATGTGCATTAACAGCCTTATGAGCGTTTTTACAGTTCCCTGCTCAAAGCTCCTCCAGCGCTAATGAGGGTCTCACACACACACACACACACACAC
>NW_015595334.1:0-360 GCF_001515605.1 Sinocyclocheilus anshuiensis | reverse complement strand
TATAAAGTATGTGATGACATAATGCTTATTGCACAGCCAAGTGCAATATCCAGCACATTAGCTGTTGTTTCACTTTGTGGTTTCTTTTGAACAGCAAACAAGGGGCCATTACTAAGGACAGATCCAGCCCACCAAAAAAACGAGGACGTCGAGATGCCACCTGAAATGTTAAACCATGTTTTTTTCTTTAATTTATCAGATTTTACTTACATTTTATTTTCAGATTTACCATGTTGTACTACTAACACACTATCTTTATTAATAGCAACATTAGATCAAATATCTTGTTAGCATGCATATTGCTAACATATTGGTTGTTTATTAGCACTTATAAAGCACATATTAATGCCTTATTCTGCA
>NW_015595333.1:0-360 GCF_001515605.1 Sinocyclocheilus anshuiensis | reverse complement strand
AAAATAAGAACAAAGATACACATTACAAATACACATAATATACAACTCAAACAAACAGTGCTTTTTTCAGATACAGTAGGTGTATTTAGCAGTAGCATTCAAGAAATTATAAGTATAAAAATAAAACACTATACACTTCACTGTATAAATTGTGATTAAAGTTCAACTGTATTAAAGTTCTTCAGTCAAGAGCCATGTTTGATTTTTCTCTTTGTGTTTTGTTGTTGGGAACCTTGGGAGAAACCAGGCTCAGTCGGGGGGGCCAGTTCTCCACTGCTCAGACGAAACCAAGTCTGGTTTCATTCCAGGCTGCAGCACAGGTGCAGAGGACTTGTCTGGTTCCCGTGGTCTTGTGCCGAT
>NW_015595332.1:0-360 GCF_001515605.1 Sinocyclocheilus anshuiensis | reverse complement strand
ATGAGCCTATTTTCAAAAATAGTGGAGTGTTCCTTTAAGAATTAACATTGAAATTGTAAGAAGATTACTATGAAAAATATGGAAACAGCTTGGGCTGATTATGGTTATTTTGATTCATAAGCTTGTGATTTGATTCTGATATTGATGCAATTCGATAATGCGGCTAGCAGCCGGCTTAGTTTAGAGTGCCAAAACGTTTGAATTTTGTAATAAAATAGAATTTGAAAGCAGATATTTTGTTTTATATCAAAAGTAACAAAGTACAAAGCATATTGTGATTAATTGGATGGGATGCACGCTACAAATAACGTTAAGTTCACACATCAACTAAAAACAGCATAAAGTAAAGGATTGATTTTT
>NW_015595331.1:0-360 GCF_001515605.1 Sinocyclocheilus anshuiensis | reverse complement strand
CACACACTTTCTCTGCTCTTGCAAACTCATTCGTTTGGCCTCTCTGTGTAAGTATAATAGCTATATTAAATCCTGGGTTTAATACGTATATACCAGCGCACACACACACATCTCTGCGGAGTGTGTTTGACACAGGCTCCATCCAGGCCTGTAGGGACCGTCTCGCACATGTCTTGATTATTTTACCTCGCTGCGTCCACGAAGAGACCGGACAAACCAACAAGACCATCCGATTTCACAAAACTTCATGTTTTAAAGGGACAGCTCACCCCAAAATGACAATCCTGGCATTCTTTACTCGTCCTCTTGTTGTTTCAAACCTGTATGAGTTTCTTTCAGCTGTTGAACACAAAAGAAGAT
>NW_015595330.1:0-358 GCF_001515605.1 Sinocyclocheilus anshuiensis | reverse complement strand
GTGAGTGTGTGTGTGAGTGTGTGTGTGTGTGTGTGTGTGTGTAAACATTGAGGAGTGTGTGAAGAATCTTCAGGCTTCTAGAGCCAATCAAGTCCATGAGAACTGGATCCGATCCCAGTCGTTCTGAACGCATGAGCTTCCTCAGACCAGTGTTTGTGTGTCTGTCAGTGTTTGTGAGCACCAGATAAAGTCCCAGTCGTCCTCAAACCTTCCGGAAGACCTCGAAGAGCGACGCCACCGAGTGCATGCGATAGAAGAGGTTCATGGGAATGGCCAGGTTCAGCACCGTGGTCCAGACGCTGTATCCGAAGGTCTCCTGCTCCAGACCGCTGTCATACTGCGGACGGCAGCCGAAGGC
>NW_015595329.1:0-360 GCF_001515605.1 Sinocyclocheilus anshuiensis | reverse complement strand
CTCCTGTAAACAAACTCGCGAGACTAGCATATCTCAGAGGTGCGCGTGCTGCGCATACGTTCTACATCATCCGCCGGAACAGCTTCCACGTACGTCAGTCAGCAGAAGTGAGAGAAAAGTGTTTATTACTTTTGAAATATACGGATATTTTTCTTACAAAAATGCATGGATTCGCTGCAGGAGGCCTTTATTCACGCCCCGGAGCCATGCGAGACACGTTTTATTGTGGATGCGCGTGCTTTATTTCACGTGTTTTGGATTGTTGAACATAAAAACCCACCCACAGCAATGATAGAGCTTAGAAGAGCCAGGACGATTTTTAGTATAACTCCGATTGGATTCGTCTGAAAGAAGAAAGTC
>NW_015595328.1:0-360 GCF_001515605.1 Sinocyclocheilus anshuiensis | reverse complement strand
GAAGAATTCACAACAGCCGCCCCCACATTTGAGCAGCAAATGGGTAATAAAGGGAATTCTCTAAATGTCTTTAGTATTACTTTCTAAAGCAGGCAACTCTATCAGGCGGGCAACTGGTCTGATGTAAGCTTTACCATCAACGACAACTTCAGCAGTCCGCACACATCCATCACTACTGGGCAATGTCTTTCGAACTCTGCCTATGGGCCACTGAGCTCTTGGGAGTTGCGGATCCACAATAAGTACGACAGAGTCAACTTCCAGGTTCTTTGAAGCTTTATGCCACTTCTGCCGGGTCTGGAGCGTAGGCAAGTAGTTTCTAGTGAAGTGTATCCAGAACTGGTCCACCATGCTCTGACA
>NW_015595327.1:0-360 GCF_001515605.1 Sinocyclocheilus anshuiensis | reverse complement strand
TTACTTTATAAGTTATTTAATGAAGAAATATGAAGGTGAGTAGTGAGTACCTCACCGTCAGCATTATAATTATTTCACACGCGCCGGGCAGAGACTGAGACGGTTCCGCTGCATGTCGTGCCAAACCTCTCACTTTAAATAAAGTTAGTTAATTATATCGCACAAATCCCTTTAGGACAGTTAGACTGTTTTTAATTCAGTGTAGACCAGCATTGTGTTGCCCAGTTTTACTCAAATTAATAAAACACAGAGGTGAGCATATAACAGTAATGTCTGTGTCTGTCTGTCTGTGTGTGTGTGTGTGTGTGAGTGTGAGTCTTTGTTCTAGTTCTGCAGCTCACCCCACCCTCCATTTCCTGT
>NW_015595326.1:0-360 GCF_001515605.1 Sinocyclocheilus anshuiensis | reverse complement strand
CGTGGTCTACATCATCAGCCACCACCAAACACATCGCACAGGCCAGGCTCTTCACCGGATCCCTTCTGCGAAAAAACAGTCCTCGTACTTTATATAACAACAGCTCCAGGTAGGCACTGGCTTCTCACACCGTCATGCTTCCAGGCTGAGTGCTTCATGTCTGCTTGCACAACCGATTATAAAGCTCTGAAGGTTTCGTTAGCACTACAGCTAATACAGAGACCTTGATTCTATGTTTCAAATAAGTAAGCTGATGCCCAAAAATGCTGTCTAGGACAATTATTAATGTTGAATGCATACAAAAATGCTATCTAGATACAGGGTGTCCGCGGGTCCTTAAAAAGTCTTAAAATGTCTTAA
>NW_015595325.1:0-360 GCF_001515605.1 Sinocyclocheilus anshuiensis | reverse complement strand
TAAACTATAATGGAAACTTATTCTAATAATTCTTATTCTAATAAAAGTAATTGATAATTGAGTATTGAGGGAATGATAGATTCTAGAGGGCAATTCAAGTTTGAAATCTGAGCTGTTAAGTTGTTTTCGTCATTTTCGATTTTTAGGTGTTTATGTTGTCATTGCAATGATTTATAAACTTGGATGTAACCTCACAAAGAAAAGATTAGTGAGCTTTTTATACTAAAGTAATTTAATTTACATATCTAAAATGAATAGAAGTAGATATAAAGAAAATTATGTCAAAAGGATCTTTCTCTATACATGGCCATTTAAAAACTAAATCAATATATACATTGCAAATATTTCATTATCCATTAT
>NW_015595324.1:0-353 GCF_001515605.1 Sinocyclocheilus anshuiensis | reverse complement strand
GTGTGTGTGTGTGTGTGTGTGTGTGTGTGTGTATATACATACATACACATACATACATTATTGGAATAATATTGAATAATAGCTATCCAGTGTAAATCTTTCCATTTATTGTGCATGATGACATGGTCTTTAATAAACAAGAATAAATGCAAGGGAGATGCCAAAGAAGGAAAGAAAGGGGGGAGGATAAAAAGAAAGAGATTTTCATTAAAACCATGAGGAGGAGCAACAGAAGGTAATGAAAAGCTCAGATGAAAATAGACGGTCAGCAAAGGCTAAATAGGGATTAGTTCCTGGAATTTTCCATAATTGATCAGTTTGTTCAGATAAGGAGTATGTATGGATTTTCTCAT
>NW_015595323.1:0-360 GCF_001515605.1 Sinocyclocheilus anshuiensis | reverse complement strand
CTCTTTCATCATGGTCCTTGTTTCTTTCACCAAGTAACCAGAACTGTATTTAGTCAAATCTTGAATTAATCAACAAGTAATTCGATTAAAAGAACAGGTCTAAATGGTCATTCAACCCATAAGCCATTATCATTCAACAAGTTTTCCAACAAATTTAGATGCGCATGTCTTCAAAGGAACAAAAAATACCCTCATGTGTGCTAAAGTAAACCGGCACAACATTTGTGTGCACTGAAAAGTTTTCAATGTTTTTTACATACACATGGTCAATTAAAGTTCCTTTCTCGGTTGTTGGTTCTTTAACATGTTGAATATATCCCTTGTCTGCCATGAAAGAGCAGAGGGATTGGGACTTTAAGG
>NW_015595322.1:0-360 GCF_001515605.1 Sinocyclocheilus anshuiensis | reverse complement strand
GTGGAGTTCCACCTGGTTGGCACAGCCTGGAGTATGGAATGCTGAGGAACACCAACCTCCTTCTGAATTACAGAGAGCCGTTGCTGTGCAATAACTGAGTGGTTAAAGTGTGTGACTATTCTTTTTAGTTTGGCCAATATGTCCCCCACCACCCTCTGGGAGCTGAGGCCGTCATTAATGATCAGTTGAAGTGTATGAGCACTGCAGCTCAGGTCAGGCATCTCTGGAAGTCTCATGCCTTTTACCATATTCGCGCCATTGTCCCTTAGCTCTAGGAGGACACGCTGTGTGTGTTGATGTTCCATTTCTCAAGCGTGGTCAGGAAGATCTGCCCAATGTATTCCCCTGTGTGGGACCCAG
>NW_015595321.1:0-360 GCF_001515605.1 Sinocyclocheilus anshuiensis | reverse complement strand
CTGTAACGTGAGTATTTGTAATTCGTTACTTCACACCCCTGAGTACAGGTGACATTTTGCCAATACCTCTCTTCTTATGACCACAGTAAAGTGCCACACTCAACTATTTACCTCAATCACGCGTCTGTATACAAGTACACTAACTTTCCAATTGTTGCAGCTCACTTTCAGTAAGTAAGTCAGCTAGCATTTACTACAACCTTGTAAAATCATTCATTTGAAAGAGTCTTTGGGCATTGTTTACGTTTTTTTCACTGGAATTTGCAGACGGTCCCTTAAACAACGCGATTATCCACGGAATATAGAACTTAAAAATAACTCTATCTTGCAAACAGATTTGATCTGCCAAAGAAAAATCTC
>NW_015595320.1:0-360 GCF_001515605.1 Sinocyclocheilus anshuiensis | reverse complement strand
CCAGTGATACCAAGGAGATTAAACAACATATTAATGCATAACATATCCATAACTGTGATAAGATGATATGACAATTATTATGATGACGGTTTTAATTAATGGGGTTATTAATATAATTATTAGATTGTTACTGAATTTCTAAAACCTGTTATTTGTGTATTGGGTCTTTTGGTTTGAGTAATCATTTGGACTATTACACAAGAATCATTCACAATCTCAGGAAAAAAGGTACAAAAGCTGTCAGTGGAGTGGTACCCTCATAATCTAGTTACCCAGATTACTTTTTGAAAGGGTGCCACCCCAGTGACAGCTTTTGTACCTTTTTTTTCTGAGAATTATAGTCTGATGTTTCTTATTGGG
>NW_015595319.1:0-355 GCF_001515605.1 Sinocyclocheilus anshuiensis | reverse complement strand
GTGTGTGTGTGTGTGTGTGTGTGTGTGTGTTTCTCATCACACAACTGGTCCTAACACCTGCTACATGCACACAAGGCCTAATTACCCTCTCCAAAAAAATCAAATGTCCTTTTTTTTTGTCTACAGTCACATAATTGATTTTTGTGTCCTAACAAAAGATCCATGGTTCTCTTGAAAGCTCTAGGGTCTATAGAGCTTTTTGAGTGAGTGTCTCTGTGTGCGTCTTATTGGTGCTTTTATTCAAGGATATAACCAACATTTTTACATTTGGGGAGGCCAAAGAGGCTGCTATGGGGGGAAAAAAAGTTTTCTGATTTCTGAAGGATCATGTGACACTGAAGACTAGAGTAATGAT
>NW_015595318.1:0-360 GCF_001515605.1 Sinocyclocheilus anshuiensis | reverse complement strand
CCAAGCTCTTTCTTAACTCATTCTTAAAGGAATAGTTCACCCAAAAATGACAAATTGCTGTGAATTTACTCATCGTGTGATTGCAGCTACCAATAGGTTTCTGTAATACACATTTTGGAACACTACAAAAAAGACACCATAGAATGCTTCCAAGGCAAATCATTCTATCGAACCAATGTATAAGTGAACTGATTCACTAAAATCAAATAGAAAAAGTAACTTTTTTGTGCCAAAGCAACCGTTTTATGAAAACAGTTACTGTCATGCTACTAAAAGTTACTACAATACCATTAGTTAGCTATTATAAAACGGAGTGTTCTGGTGCTTGATTCTGATTGGCTGAGCTGCGTTCGAAGCTGT
>NW_015595317.1:0-359 GCF_001515605.1 Sinocyclocheilus anshuiensis | reverse complement strand
GTGTGTGTGTGTGTGTGTGTGTGAGAGTTGATGAGTGTGTGTGTTAGAGAGAGAGAGAGAGAGAGAGAGAGTCAGTGAAACACCCTTACTGTTATCTGTGAATCAAGTCTGTTGGACGCTTGCACGTCGTCATGTTCTCATGCTGTTTTCCTCGTCTGACGTGTGTGACACAGAGGTGACGAGTCCCTGTACGCTAAAGAACGGAGGATGTTCTCATCTGTGTCTGCTGTCTCCGGTCAAACCTTATTACCAGTGCGCCTGTCCGACCGGTGTCCAGCTACTGGACGACAACAAGACCTGCAGAGACGGTGAGACACACACTCACTCACTCACTCACTCACTCTCTCACACGCACACAC
>NW_015595316.1:0-360 GCF_001515605.1 Sinocyclocheilus anshuiensis | reverse complement strand
ACCTGGGGTCAGAGGTCACTGGTTCATCGCTGAATTTAGGAGGAACAACCATGGATCCGTCACTCTTTATAGACACACAGCTGGGTTCTGGAGACGCTGCTCCCTTCCTCATTTCAAAGTCTGACATCTTCCCTGTATATGGAAACACTGGGAACATTACATTAATATTACATTTACACAGCAGTGGAGGTAACAAATTACAACTATGCACGTAACTGTAATTAAGTAGTTTTTTGGGGTACTTGTACATTCATGAGTATATTTTTAAGTCTGTAATTTTACTTGTACTTACGTACAAATTAATCCAAGTAATGAAGAATGAATGAGGCATTTATATAGCGCTTTATTGTGTATTGCTGT
>NW_015595315.1:0-360 GCF_001515605.1 Sinocyclocheilus anshuiensis | reverse complement strand
AACAACTCACTGATTCAAATGATCCGGTCAGAGCGAGTCTCCAGTCAACAACTCACTAATTCAAATGATCCAGTCAGAGCGAAGCTGTGTCCCAAATGACGCACTATACACTATACACTATACACTCATACACTGTACTTATGCACTATGTACTCAACCATGTAGTGTATTAATTATATGAGGTTATTTTGTCATTCATAATCTGAGTCTGATAGCCCCCTCTCCCTTCGTTATTAAATTAATTAAAGCTGCGACAGTTGAGTGCATGTAGTGTCCAACATTCCACATTGTTTTTTCGGTTATTTAAGTGCATCTTCCGGGTGTTTAAAGTGCACTTTTTCTTTTTGGAATTTTCAGTGT
>NW_015595314.1:0-360 GCF_001515605.1 Sinocyclocheilus anshuiensis | reverse complement strand
ATGCAATGTTAAGAGTAAAGCTTACCCACATGAAAGATGTTTGTAACACATGAAATGAGATAATATTTGCAGTGCAGAAAGACAGATTTGAATGGGTTTGAAGTTTTATGCTCAAGTTATTTTCGAGCGTTTATGCACAAGAAGCTTAGTTTAGTGCGTTTATGAACAGTAAGATTGTATTAGCGCAACTAAGCATGTGGAATGCAAGAGATTGCAATCCCACATATGCTGAAAAGCTCCTTTTTCTGTAAGAAAAATCTGATGTCCGCAATGTCAATAGTAAAGCTTGCCCACATGAAAGCTGTTTCTAACACAATGAAATGAAATTTTATTTAGAATGCAGAAAGACAATACTTCATG
>NW_015595313.1:0-360 GCF_001515605.1 Sinocyclocheilus anshuiensis | reverse complement strand
TTTTTTATTTATGTAGAATTTGGACTTACCACTTTGCATTTCTCTCCTCTCTGAAACTTCTGGAGTTGCTTATGTGGTATAGGAGCCTCACCAGGAAAAGTGTCCTTTTTCTAAATTAGCAACATAAACCAACGAGAAGGGCTGTCAAATTTTGTCAAATCGGGCAGACAATTGAAGCAAAACCATTCAAATGAAATGTTAAACTAAAAAGTGCAATTAAACCAATTTTATTAAAACAGTTTCTTAAGTTAGGATGTTGACTTGATGTTGGCTAAATTGATCAATTGCAATTAATTGAGATAACCACAATAAAGGTGCATTTTAAAGGGGTCATATGATGCTGCTAAAAAGAACATTATT
>NW_015595312.1:0-360 GCF_001515605.1 Sinocyclocheilus anshuiensis | reverse complement strand
ATTTAACATCAGTCGTGTTACTAAGATTTTAATAATTTCCACCTTACTAAAAATAATGCATGACTCAAAATGACAACTGTTCGTTCAGTAGAAGTCTGCAAGTAAATGTCTCCTTTTCCAACTTGTCTTTCCAACATTCATTTTTGCAAAATTATTAACACTAGAGGACTTATTTTTCTGATAGAATGTTACAAATCTTGCAAAAATGTATTTTGAAAATCTCCATTTCAAACTGGAATTTCATAAAGTGCCATAACAGGACTGATGTGTGCGGCACATTGTAAGGACTTGTTTTTGGCAGTCTCACACCTCCTCTCAGATTTGCAGTTCAGATGTCACTGTCCAAGCAAGCAGTTTCTT
>NW_015595311.1:0-360 GCF_001515605.1 Sinocyclocheilus anshuiensis | reverse complement strand
TTCTGGGCCTGTACAACAGTGTTTATGTCGACACCTCACCATGGTCGGATCTATAGGCTATATGTTAATGTCTCTTACCTTCTGAGCAGGAAGGTGCCAGGGCGTCTACCTGTCAGTGGTGGAAGAAAAAAACTGTGTCATGTTTGGGGGGTTGTGCTTTGTTTTAGGTTGAAAGGCATCCAAACACATGTCTACCTGATATATGGGCTAAATGTTAATGGAAAAAAAAAAAATAAAATCAAAGCATTCGCGAAGACCATTACTCTCCATAGGCGTAATGGTTTTTATACTGTGCAAACTTCTATCACCATACCCCCAATGCTGTACCTAAACCTACCTCATAGGAAACTATTGGCAATT
>NW_015595310.1:0-360 GCF_001515605.1 Sinocyclocheilus anshuiensis | reverse complement strand
ATGTCATCTTAACATTGTGACATCAGTGGCATCGTCTATCGGCCCAACCCTGGTATCCGGTAGATGGGGATCAGCTGACAGTCAGCTGATACAAGCTTGACTAACATGACCTGCCAGAACTAATGCTACGCTTGATTTTTATAGGTGTATATTAGTTGATGTATAATAAAAGATTCAGTGCCAAACATTAGATTGCCACTCATAAACCCACACAAATGAAATCAAAACTTGTAGCGATTCTTCCCCTGTTTAAGGCATTTCTGTCATGAGCTTTTTCAACAAGCAGTGGCGACCTAGTCTTGCGTAGCCAGACCGTTCAGACTGATGGCTGAAGGTCTGGAATTCATGGCAGCTTTCATT
>NW_015595309.1:0-360 GCF_001515605.1 Sinocyclocheilus anshuiensis | reverse complement strand
TCACTCACACGCACACACACACACACACAATCACTCACACGCACACGAAAGACTGAAATACAGTCTCTTTTGCAGAGGATTCATAAAGAAATGAACAAATCCACGTAAAAACATCTCAAAACTAAAGATTCAAAACCGATTCAGACTCCAGTGATTCTGATTAAGAGGAGCTGAAATTGTAGATGTGGAGATATTAGGGTTGTCAAACGATTACAGTTTTTAATTTAATTAATTACATAATGTGTATGTTAATTAATTGAATTAATCAAAAATTAATCACCCATCAATTTTGAGAAATTACTGAGAAATTACCAACAAAAGATCATTTAAAGTCATTATTGTGTTAAATGAGAAAAGCAT
>NW_015595308.1:0-360 GCF_001515605.1 Sinocyclocheilus anshuiensis | reverse complement strand
TCCCTCTGCTCAGGTATTAATCCACACTGGAAAACATCATCCTAATCCCACAGGAAAAAAGGATACCCCAGACAGGTGAAGAGAGCACAGGAGCACTACACAACTCTCTCTCTCTCTCTCTCTCTCTCGCTATATAAGTCTCACTTCTGGTGAACCAAATAGATATACATCTGTTCTGAGATGTCTTGAGATGAAAAGTATTTGAAGCATAATTGCATTTAATTCATTAATTCATTTAATTCAAGCCCAGGCAGATGTGTTGTTGAATTTAAACCAAATCTATGAAGTATTTTCAGCTTTCATATACTGTTTCATTGATGTGACAGCATGGCCTCGGGTTAGAGCAGGTTATTGGAGAGC
>NW_015595307.1:0-359 GCF_001515605.1 Sinocyclocheilus anshuiensis | reverse complement strand
CACACACACACACACACACACACACTCACACACACACTAATACACACTCTCTCTCTCACATACACACACACACACACACACACACACCGGAGCTACCGCCGCTGCAAGAGACTTGACAGCTGAAATAGTCTGATATAGTGAGAATATGAAGGAAAAACAGTTCAGTTTTATTCAGACTCAAACTGTGCAAAAATATGAATTTGCTGCAGATGCTAATATTTCTATGATGAGATTCTGATGCTTGTGATGTAAATAAGTGAGATATTTCTAACAGTACAGCAGATACTGATATTAAATGCTATGGCTCTATATCGCCAGTAATCTGTCTCAGTGAGATGAGACTGAAATGCTCCAAACAT
>NW_015595306.1:0-360 GCF_001515605.1 Sinocyclocheilus anshuiensis | reverse complement strand
GTACTGTTGCTATTTATTCTTAAAAGAAACAGGTGGACCCAAAGGTATTTCATTTCATTTTGAGACGATGCAGGTTTTCATAACAGTATTTGCTCTATAGCTTACAATGATCTTGTATTAGTGCAGTTACAAGAGTAGCAAGAAATTGGATTGCAATTGTATATCCCAAGTTTTTGGGAGCCACACAATTTCCTATTTTTATTATTTTTTTATGTAATGTATCTACTTGTTTTCCTGTATGTTATCATGCAATTTGGCTCACAAATGTTATGATATAATATATACACTGCCATTCAAAAGTTTAGGGTCAGTAAGATGTAATTTAATTTAATTTAATTTAATTTAATTTAATTTAATTTA
>NW_015595305.1:0-360 GCF_001515605.1 Sinocyclocheilus anshuiensis | reverse complement strand
TTGCAAGAATGTTTAGCGTCCGTGGTATGAACATGATCGCTGCGATACACTGGCGGAGTGAACGAGGCTTGAGAGAGAGTTGTGAGTGAGGGCACGGACACAGCCTCTGTGTTGCCAGATCCAGCTGTTATAAGCATTTTTGGACTTGTCTTTTCCACTTTTTTTGACACTTTAGAAAGTTAATAAAGTAGGGTGTTGCAGTTTAGGGTCAGTGATATCTTTATCTTATCGTAATTGCAAAAGATTTGAAATAATTTCAGTTTATTTTTATTTATTTATCGGTTTTTGTTTGTTTTATTAGCAAAATCTGGCAACTAGGGCTGTCGCGATTCGTAGATTTTATTCGACTATTCGATTTTT
>NW_015595304.1:0-360 GCF_001515605.1 Sinocyclocheilus anshuiensis | reverse complement strand
AGGTGTAGTACAGGTCTGACATATGAGATGGTGACATACTCCTCACCTGACAGAGCATCAGTGAAATCCTGAAGGGGTTTCAGAGCCTTCTGGATCGACTCCAGGACCTCAATGTCCTGCCACGTAGGAACAAGGTTCCTGGACCTTTTGTCAGCAGACAGGACTTTTTTGATTGCTGCCTCCTGCTCCAGGAACCTCTCAATAATTTGTTGCCGTGATCCCCAGCGTGTGGCTGACTCGGTGATGAGCTGGCAGACCCAGCTGAATCTGGACCTCAGTGAGCTCTCTTCTCTTCCTCCAGCTATAGGAGAAGCAGCTGACAACTTTCTTACACAGAGAAATGGCCCTGGTGATGCGGTT
>NW_015595303.1:0-360 GCF_001515605.1 Sinocyclocheilus anshuiensis | reverse complement strand
GGCCCGATACCGATACCAGTATCGGTATCGGTGCATCCCTAGTGCATGGTGTGTTGTGTACTAACAAGTCATGTATGCCGTATATCACTGGAAAAGTCATTTCTGATAATTACTGTAGAACATCTTCTCCGTCAGTCACCAGGGTTTTTTGGCTCGGGAATATGGGTAATGTTTCCCAATCTTCCCTCTCTTAACGCACACACACACTTCACCCCACCCATGAAAGAGAAGCCGTTACTCTCCCTCCCCTATCTGTCCCCTTTCATCCCACATTAATTTGCAGAGTTGATCTGATCGACAGGCCGAAAATTCAATTTAATGACCTGCCCCTGTGCGCGTAATATGATTTTACTGCCTGTT
>NW_015595302.1:0-360 GCF_001515605.1 Sinocyclocheilus anshuiensis | reverse complement strand
ACACTGACCCGGACCACAGATGCCGGGACGCTCACACTCATCCACGTCTGCACACACACAATCAATATTTTAATTAATGTGCATTTTAAACTGAGTCACACTTTTGTTGCTTCATGCTAAATTTTTAGAATGATGCTGGAAAAACTTCCTCGGAAAGCTGTCTGTCTTTGAAACAGTGTACAGAGTGTAAAGCACCACATAAATAAAGCTGACTTAGTGAGAGAGAGAGAGAGTGTGTGAAAGAGGAAGTCGGACTGACCTTCACAGATCCTGGTGTCTTCATTGAGTGCAAAACCTTTTGGACATTCACAGTGAAAACTGCCAAACGTGTTGATGCAGTTTCCTCCCTGACACAGACCA
>NW_015595301.1:0-360 GCF_001515605.1 Sinocyclocheilus anshuiensis | reverse complement strand
TACATGCAATACTAGGATTGTTTTAAACCGTTTTAATCACTATTATTAGCACTATATAGACAAGGATGATAAAAGATTTTTAGACTTACCGATTTCACAGAACTCCACCACGTTAATGGCGTCGGCGGCAATTGACGAGGTCACGTGGAATTCCTGTCTTCGGCGCATGCGCAAAATAAGTTGTTGACTCAACTCAATTCATATTTGTAGTTTCAGCAGAAATTAATAGAGCTCTTTTAATTTCTCCTGGATTTAGTTTAGACTGATTTGAAATAACTGTGTACATACCTTCAACTGATTCGTTTTATTTGTTTTAACATACTCTATTTATTTTAATCAAACAACACCCAGATTTCATTT
>NW_015595300.1:0-360 GCF_001515605.1 Sinocyclocheilus anshuiensis | reverse complement strand
ATATTTTTTAAATGTGTAAATCGTTTAGTTCCTAAGGTTATGTATGATAAGTGAGATCATAACTCACTGAACTCAGAAGGACATGGACTATAGTGGTGGATAACATGAAACATTCTTGAGGACTCAAGTGCATACAAGCAATTCCAAATTGACTACATGCTTGCATGCTACATGCTACAAGGCTTGCCTTGGTGTTTGAAAATAAAACAACAAAAACATTATCAATATGGTTGCAATTTTCTGGTTGCAAGCTGTACATTTATAATGTGACACTGACAGGTTAAAGGCTACTGACCTGTGCTGGGTTTGATTTTTAAACACTAGCGGACTGTGTTGAAGGGGATTCCCGACCAACTATTT
>NW_015595299.1:0-359 GCF_001515605.1 Sinocyclocheilus anshuiensis | reverse complement strand
TCTGATGGCACCTTCAGTCAGAGCAGCCGTCTGGAGCTGGACTCGAGGAAGCTGGGACTCGGTCGCGGTGGAGACGTCACCTGTGTAGCCAAACATGAGGGAGGAACACGACGAGCTGCTGCTGCACTCAGTGTGATCGGTGAGCTATATTGTCATAGATTGACACATGATAGGTGGCAACAAATGTCTTCGTGAGTGAGTCAACCAAAACATTTTATTTTTTTTTAGATTTCATTTTATGTTCTATTTGCATTTTCAAAAGAGTATTTATGTCAGTGAGAATGTATTGCAAGACTTGATGTGATGTTTTGTTGATATCAGGTGTCAGTGCTCCTTCTATTGAGGACTCGATGGCGATG
>NW_015595298.1:0-359 GCF_001515605.1 Sinocyclocheilus anshuiensis | reverse complement strand
GTCATGTTCACACATGTGCCAGTGGGCCTGTGGAACTTCAGCAGGTCCAGGAGGTTCGCTGTGAGCATCACAGCTATTGACAGGGCCAAAACCCTCCACGACGTCACTAGAATAATTATTAGTACAAGGGACTCACATTTTTGCATTCACAATTCTCTCTGTGTCTTGCTAATTAAGGTTAGAGGTGAGAAGATAGACTGAGATAGTGCATGGAATGGTGATGCAAATCCCAACATGACAGAATATTCATTGATTCTAAGCAGTGGTGTCAGTTTCTCAAACGTCATGACATGGAGAATGCAGATGATGCCATTTAAACTTGAAATATTGCAATCAAGAAATGTTTATTCTGTCATGAC
>NW_015595297.1:0-357 GCF_001515605.1 Sinocyclocheilus anshuiensis | reverse complement strand
ACACACACACACACACACACACACACACACACACACACACTACTCTGGCAGCATAGCAAGCAGGTCATATCCATTCCAACGCATTCATTACCACTGCATACCTGTTTAGAAAAACGCACATCAAACAAAAGGTACACGACTGCACACAGTGCTCCAAAGTCTCAAGGACATTGTCAGCTAGTACAGCTGCACAAAAATATCTGCTGGGCCCTGGATGAGAACTGCTCCAGGATCAGCATATTCAAGGACAGAATCTGATCAATGATCATGTCTCCAACTGTGAGATCTGCATCAAACCCATAATCACACAACTGGACTTGTGAAAGTGCACATCTGTCAGCTTTTGAAGCTCCCTCT
>NW_015595296.1:0-359 GCF_001515605.1 Sinocyclocheilus anshuiensis | reverse complement strand
GCCAGAGGAATGAACACTGACCTAATTTCTGAACAGCTCTGCCAAAGGCTGCACTGGTTTGAATCAATGAGTTAAATGTGCTGTGTGTAATTAATAGACTGATTGAGCATGGATACATCAGCACAGACTGAGCTAATAAAACCTAATAAAAAGAAGCATAATAGATAGGACAGAATAAGAAAAATGTTTGCCAGCCAGATTCAAATTCACATCGCCCACACAAGCTCCATGGCTCAACGCGTCATCTCTAACACAAGTTTTAACTCATACACTACAATGCTTGTGGGTGAAGACAGAAAACAACTCAATTAAATTCCGTGTGACATCAGTGGTTCAACTGTAAAGTTACGAAGCTAGGA
>NW_015595295.1:0-359 GCF_001515605.1 Sinocyclocheilus anshuiensis | reverse complement strand
GAGCAAAAAAGCTGCTGAGACCTCATAGTTTTGTCAGATTAACCACTAGCGCCACCTCGTGTCCATTCGTGAACAGTACAACATTAGGAGTTTATAATTTAACGGGATTTGTTTTGACTGTTTGTTTGTTTTTTACTTAATTTTGCCTGTTTACGAGTGAGTGTTTAATATAAAAAAATATAACATCTTTGGCAGTACAGTTAAGTAGGCTAAACAAATGATAATTAGGCTAACAGTAGGATATCATATTTCAGTGTCGCGATTAATGAAGAAGGCTAGTAGGCCTTCTTCAAGTGTCATAAGTATTTAAGTACTTGTATACCAGGGGTGCCCAAACTCGGTCCTGGAGGGCCGGTGTC
>NW_015595294.1:0-359 GCF_001515605.1 Sinocyclocheilus anshuiensis | reverse complement strand
GGTATCGTGCGAGTACTGGAAAAAGTGGTATCGGTGCATCCCTAAATGAATTCAAAATGAAACACTTGCTAAAAAAAAAAGAAATATTTTATTAGTTTAACTGCATCTCATGGGAATTTGTAGCTAATGCAAAGCTTTGTGAATGTGTGTGTTGAATGAATCGTGCTGTTACCCGTTCCAGTGGGACATTGAGTTTGGTCAGCAGTTGAGTCACTGCAGATCTCAGCGCCTTCACAAAGTCCTCGACACCTGAGCTGTCAATCACAGAGTCATGCCCACCCTCCTGACCGCCACAGGCCCCGCCCACTGCGTGCTCCTGTAGCCACGCCCACTCCTCCCTGCGCGCACACACACACACA
>NW_015595293.1:0-359 GCF_001515605.1 Sinocyclocheilus anshuiensis | reverse complement strand
ATCAGTTTGTTGCAAATATGAATGAAAATGTTACATGAAAGTGTCATTTGTGTGATGCCTTAGATGGTGTCTTTATATGTTTTGTGATTGCCCTAGACTTGATCCTATTTTTGTGCCATTAAGAAAAATTATTAAAATTAGGTTTTCTGTATACTAATTTTTTTTTCTATTATTGTGTTTTTCTTATACGAGATCTTTACAAGAACAGTGTGTACTTGCTAATTTTGTAATAGGTCAAGCTAAATTAGCAATTTTGAAATCTCGTCAGGAAAAAAAAAATACAGGGAAGTATGTTTGTATGGTAGCTTTATTTAAATCTCTGGTGGAATCACGAGTGGTTATAGAATACATCTATTACA
>NW_015595292.1:0-359 GCF_001515605.1 Sinocyclocheilus anshuiensis | reverse complement strand
GATTAGTGAGGTTTTCAAGCGGGAAAACCCTCTGAAAAAAGACTGGATGTTTATGAGTTCAGAAAGAAAGACAATATCTATACATGTTATCTTGCAGGAGGAATATGAAGACTCCAGCGGAAACGTGGTCAACAAGAAGACTTATGAGGATCTGAAGCGACAGGGGCTTCTGTAGCACAACAAACAAGATCTCTGAACACACAAAACACTCACAGTGTAAATACTGAAGCAGAAATGTGATAGAGTTTAGTCCTCGTCTGTCCCACAGTTTGTGAGAAATTTGATTGGTCTTTTTGAGAATGAGCAGTTTGTACATTTGTATTACTCTTTCATTATGCCCCATTTTTGCATTTGCTGTC
>NW_015595291.1:0-359 GCF_001515605.1 Sinocyclocheilus anshuiensis | reverse complement strand
GATTCTTTTATAATACTGGATTCACTGTATTAAACATGTAATGTTGAGGGGTTGTGTGATTTAATTGTAGCCTAAACCTTTTGAAATGTTTATCATTATATATCGGATACTGTTTCACTTACTTTATAAAGCTTAAGTGTAAACATAATGACCAGAAACACTCCTGCGGTTTGCCATTGGTTGAACAAACAATAGCTCCGCCCCAAATTCATGCCATTGGCTGAGGCAGATGTCATCTTAATGTTTAGACAAACACTGATTACTTGTAGTTCTTTTGTACTGTAGTAAGGTAGAAAAATACATCAAATGAATGTACCGCAAAGCCTTATTTACTATAATCACAGAGGAACTACAGCTCA
>NW_015595290.1:0-359 GCF_001515605.1 Sinocyclocheilus anshuiensis | reverse complement strand
GCGAGTATAGACACTGACACTAAGTCAAATATACTTAATCTCGCAACTCTAGAAAGGAAACATACGAGCGCACGCAATTTCGCATTTGACGCGTCGGTTCGTGTTAGTCTGATATGATCGCTTGTCTTTTATTTGTGTAAAAAGTACTCGTATGAATTTGCATATGCTTTCTCACACATAATCCACTTGGATTTTGAATCGAAGTACATTTCGTACATGTACAATTTCATAGGAACACATTAGTTAAATGTGAAATGTAGTGCACTGTGACACATATTTTAAGGTATACAACCACCAATCTTATCTTATTTGACTTTCCGGGTGCACTAAACATACTACGACGGAAATCAGAATGAGCA
>NW_015595289.1:0-359 GCF_001515605.1 Sinocyclocheilus anshuiensis | reverse complement strand
GAAAAAAAGAGAAAATCAATAACTTTTCTACCTTTAAGGATTCTTGTATTTTTAATTTAGAAGTTAGTGTTTGATCACTTTATTCAATTTTTGTATATTTCCTACTTGCTGAAGGGTACAGGTAGCTAAATATGACATTTATTAAAATTGGTTCATGTGAAGATTGATTTAAGATCACTTAAATTAGAAGCTGTTATTTTTAAAGTCTAATAAATGTTAAAATGGATAGCACTCAATTATACTGTAATGTTGAATGGCTATTGTCAATGGTTAAATATTAGGTAAATAAGACATCAGTAGTATTGGTATCAGTGATACTCGTCTTCAGTCTTAAAAAAGATGCCATAAAACAAATATTT
>NW_015595288.1:0-359 GCF_001515605.1 Sinocyclocheilus anshuiensis | reverse complement strand
GTTGGGCCACTCCGACTGGTTACATTTAAAAGATATCCTTATATCAAAAGTAGGTGTTGTTAAACAACTGTTGTTACTAACCCTTCTAAATGTACATTTATCACTAGCACCTAACACTAACTTTTTCACTTGTGTATACGTGTCTGTATAATGACTTGTTTCAGTGCATGCATGAACATCTTGTCACTGGCTGGATCTGAAAGTCTATCGTAGTAAAGGGATACTGAACTGGTGCACACTGTAGTAGCAGGTATTTGGTGGTGTTTGATCACAGTTCAATTTTGTTGATATTTAGTCTGAAACGTGGAAAAAGTAGCAGATGGTATTCGAAACATTTGACACTACTTGACCACAGTAAA
>NW_015595287.1:0-359 GCF_001515605.1 Sinocyclocheilus anshuiensis | reverse complement strand
TTATTATTATTATTATTGTGACTGTATGTCCCATTCAAGTTAAACCTTTCTCTCGAATCACAATAATAGCGAACGGTGTTAATTCATGCCCTGGGTTTTGATTGCTGCTTCTCTGAAATGTTTAAAATCATGATCATATCCAGGCTATATCAGCCTTACATCACAATGTGGAGGTTTGACCACGTCTGCTGTCCCCTAAAATGATATCATACGGGAGTTAATATCAACATTATCATCAATTAATTTTTTCGCCCCTATTTATGCATTGAATTAAAAATTAATTGCATTAAATATGGAGACAAACACATGCTAACGACCACTACACTCTTAAAAATAAAGGTGCTTCACGATGCCATAGA
>NW_015595286.1:0-359 GCF_001515605.1 Sinocyclocheilus anshuiensis | reverse complement strand
GGACCACCAGACTTGGGACCACCAGAGTCAGGTCCTCCAGGATCATTAGACTTGGGACCACCAGAGTCGGGTCATCCAGGACCATCAGACTTGGGACCACCAGAGTCGGGTCCTCTAGGACCACCAGACTTGGGTTCTCCAGGACCATCGAACCTGTTAACAGCATAGAGATGCCAGCAGCTCGCACAGACCTCAGCGGTAAGTCTGCCAAACTGAAAGCCAGCCTTAAAAGCCCTGGGCCCACCCGGTGAAGAGTTTCCGGACTGGCTGCTCTCCTGTGAAGAGGCTCTGAACTGGCGGCCATCTTGTGACGGGACTCTGAACAGGCGGCCATGTCAGGAAAAAGCCCCTCCTGTTCA
>NW_015595285.1:0-359 GCF_001515605.1 Sinocyclocheilus anshuiensis | reverse complement strand
GCAGGTTTGATGTCAATGATGCTTAAACTTGTTTTCCTTGTCATATAAAGCATAAGACTCATCATATGTCATAAGGACTAATCTTATGATACTTTTATGCTGCTTTTTTGCCATTTTTGACATTTTTCATGCCCATTCACTTTCATGAAAAAACTGTTCAAAACATCTCCTTTTACATTCCAAATAAAGAACGAATGAGGGTAAATAATGAGTAAATATTTATTGTAAATTATGTCAATAAATATTCATGTATTTATTGTAATTTTGATTCACTCACCCTCATTCTTAATAAATAAATAAATGTAAAATCATGTAAAAAAAAAATATTACTAAGAATGAGAGTGAGTAAACAATGACAA
>NW_015595284.1:0-359 GCF_001515605.1 Sinocyclocheilus anshuiensis | reverse complement strand
GGTGAGTGTGATATATCATGTTGTTTCTCTCCTCTCAGGTGTTCACTCAGTCCCGTTCATGTGTGGCTGTGAGCTGGATGATGATGGCACCAAACGAGGATACCTGCAGTATGGTTATGATGGAGAAAACTTCCTCAGCTTTGATAAGAACACCCTCACCTTCACAGCTGCAAATCCTTAAACTATGATTACCAAGAACAAATGGGATTACAATGGAGCAGATGCAAATGTCTATAAAGCATATCCTATGCACTAAGTGGATAAAGAAATATGGGAGGGACACTCTGGAGAGAAAAGGTAGGAATATCAGTTGCTTTGATAATCACTGCATAGTGAGCATTCATCGTTACAGCCTTTAC
>NW_015595283.1:0-359 GCF_001515605.1 Sinocyclocheilus anshuiensis | reverse complement strand
GGTCATCTGACGTGACGTCGAGAGTGACCGACTGAAAGGGAACTTCTCTTTACTCTTTAGAAAATATAAAATAAAAATGGAATATAATTTTATTGTAAAAATCTGTAACGTGGGTTTTTGGGTTTTGTTTCATGTTCATTGCTCTCATGTCTTTTATTTTGTCATTGTCATGGTTCCTGTTCCGTCATGTGATTCCCTTGCACTCTTGTCATCCTGCTATTAGGTGCGTTCGATTTCTTGCGGCGCTGCGTAGACCGATCGGCGGCTGACTTGAAGCAGTGCATGACGGTTAGAAATTTTGTCCGACTTAAACCAAAATCAATTAAAGACGTAATCAAACGGACGATGAACACTATTAA
>NW_015595282.1:0-359 GCF_001515605.1 Sinocyclocheilus anshuiensis | reverse complement strand
GCCTACTATTTCACTGCATTTGCAGTATTGCGTTCTTGTGTTTGATTAAAAAAGCAGTACGTCATGGTTTTTGCCCTTTGCTGTATTTCAGAGCACTAATAAATCAGAAAAAGGGGCTTTGAACTCTTGGGTTTTTGTGGGTTTTTTCAAAACTCGCAATTTCAATACTTTGTCACTCTGTTTAAGTCACTGTGTTTTAAGATGGTGCAGTCAGTCGGATAAAGTCTTTTCAGTCGAAGCCTGCTATTATGAACCCAGAAGATGAAGTAGTATCCACGTGGAGACTGTCACTTCAGAGAGAAGGTGCTGTCAATTAGGCTTGCCGCAATAGACGGTGCTGACGGTGATACCGGTGTTAA
>NW_015595281.1:0-359 GCF_001515605.1 Sinocyclocheilus anshuiensis | reverse complement strand
GGGTACTTTCAATTGGGAGGTGGCTGTCCCGAACCCTAACCCCTATATTTCAACTTATGAAAATGATATTGAAATTATTTTTGTATTTTTTTCCCATTGTTTTTAAATGTATCTTTTTGAAGTTAAAATAATTATGTATTTTCTTTGTAAATTATTAAACTTTATGTAAAAAAAATGTGTTCCGCATTTTTCATGTCACTACCGAAACAGTGTATGTTGTAGTCTATTGGCTGAGACTGATTTTAACTAAACGCATAAATTTATGATCAGGAAATATTCACGTGTCCCCCTCTCTTATAGCTACAAGGCGTGATTAGATAGGTCTCATCATTTTGAGGTAAATGTGTTCAAAAGTCTGA
>NW_015595280.1:0-359 GCF_001515605.1 Sinocyclocheilus anshuiensis | reverse complement strand
TTATTTTGTATGCGATTAATCACGATTAATCATTTGACAGCACACATTTTTATCAATGCATTTATATATTTATATATAATTTTGTTTTTATTTTAATTTACATTTTATTTTTAGAAAGCTTTAGTAATCTTAGTACTTCAACTTAAACTCATTTTAGTTGAAACTTAAATAACTTAAAACCTAAATCTAAAATAAAATATATTTAACAATGTTTGACCATTTTGCTTAACAAAAACAACACTGCATGGAAGTGAAGTAAACAGTTTTAAACGTAACTAAACTTAAACAGTTTTAAAATTAAACTCAAAACTACCCTTAACGGCTGCTAAAGAAACTTTGTATTCAAATCATTGTATTAT
>NW_015595279.1:0-359 GCF_001515605.1 Sinocyclocheilus anshuiensis | reverse complement strand
GCTGAGTGATGTAAAATAGTTTTATAAATACACAAATATGGAGCCACTCTAATTAATGAGCCTTATTTATCAGAAAAGTGTGTTATTTTGTGAATCTGAGTTTGTTAACTGGCTGATTTCATTTCAATTTAAATTTTCAACCCATACCCAGCTCTACATTACCTTACATCAGTTGTTGTTGCCCTTTTAAGAGGAGCTTCGTCATCACCAAAACCATAATCAGTTCAGGGAATGGGTGAGAGGGGGGCTTACGGGGATTTCTTACTCGAGCTGTAATGACATGAAGTTGTTAAATTCGCTGACATAATCCAGTCCTTCCCACATAGGAAACTACTCAAATATCCGACAGGTGACGTAGA
>NW_015595278.1:0-359 GCF_001515605.1 Sinocyclocheilus anshuiensis | reverse complement strand
TTTCTCACTGAGCTCTCATCTGCGTCTCCCCGAGCTCTCATCTCCATCTCCCCGAGCTCTCATCTGCGTCTCACTGAGTTCTCATCTGTATCTCCCCGATCTCTCACCTGTGTCTCACTGATCTCTCACCTGTGTCTCCCTGAACTCTCATCTGTGTCTCCCCGAGATTTCATCTGTGTCTCCCCGAGCTCTCATCCGTGTCTCACCGAGTTCTCATCCGTGTCTTACAGAGTTCTCATCTGTGTCTCCCTGAGTTCATGTGTCTCCCCGAGATCTCATCTGTGTCTCACTGAGTTCTCATCTGCGTCTCCCCTAGCTCTCATCTGCGTCTCCCCGAGTTCTCATCTGTGTCTCACTGA
>NW_015595277.1:0-359 GCF_001515605.1 Sinocyclocheilus anshuiensis | reverse complement strand
TTATTCAGCAAGGATGTGTTAAATGGATAAAAAGTGATATTGTTATAAAATATTTCTGTTTTGAATCAATTCTGTTCTTTTTAACTTTTTATTTTATTTATGGAACACAAGTTCCAAAAAATATTAAGCAGCACAGGTTTCAACACTGATAATAAATCAGCATAATAATGATTTCTAAAGGATCATGTGACACATGAGGACTGGAGTAATGATGCTAAAAATTCAGTGCTGCGTCACAGAAATAAATTATATTTTAAAGTGTAATTAGATAGTAAACCAATATTGGAAATTGCAATAATATTTAACAATATTAGTGTTTTTTTTCTGTATTTTTGATCAAATAAATACAGCCTTGATGA
>NW_015595276.1:0-355 GCF_001515605.1 Sinocyclocheilus anshuiensis | reverse complement strand
TTTCTTTCTCATAGGTTGTGCTTGGCTGCCATCAAGTGGTCTGTTAGGTCTCTGCCTGTGTCATTTTGCCTCATTAAAATCATAACGTGTGCATCTAAATATGTGGGTTTGTTTTCGATGAGCTATTTGACACGATTAGTCACTTAGCTATCCCCTCTAACCCTCCTTTGTTTTTTCCTGTCTCTTCCATCAACCTGCAAAAACAATCATTCGTCTTTCAAGCCTTGGCCCTCAAAGCTAAAGTCTCGTTCGGGCACCACTCCATCTTTCCCTTGGTAAAACAGCTACATCAGGGTTGGATCCAGGCTACCTCATCAGTTTGTTTTGTGTGTGTGTGTGTGTGTGTGTGTGTGTG
>NW_015595275.1:0-359 GCF_001515605.1 Sinocyclocheilus anshuiensis | reverse complement strand
TTATATTCATATAATTTATATTATATATAAATATATTTAAAATATGAACAACATATTTGTCTTAAATATACACATGCATGTGTGTGTCTTTATATAGACATAATAAATATACACAGTACACACACATATGTGCGATTAATCGTTTGACAGCACTATTATTAATTATTATATTATTGTTGCTCAATCAACAGTAACTAAAGAAATACTGACTTGAGATCTTGTTTGCTAGTTTTTTTGCTAAGTGTTATATTACTTCTAAGAACTTAATGATTAATGATAAAAAATAAAAATAACAATTAGTATATATAATTTTTATTATTATTACTCAAATTCAACAGTGATTAAAGAAAGACTTACTA
>NW_015595274.1:0-359 GCF_001515605.1 Sinocyclocheilus anshuiensis | reverse complement strand
TAATATTGTCCCCACTCCCAATTATAATTGCGTTTAAAACACTTACCATCAGGATATCACGCCAGATAGAACACTTTACCGGCATGGGTTTGTCACAGTCATACCCACCGATAGCACAATGGGATATAGGACATCATGCCTATTTAGCATGCGGCAACATGTTAAGCCCCATAAGCATACTAGCCCAATATAACGAGCTCTTAAAAGGACACATACCTGAGAGGCGAACAGTAATCAAAACCACTAAGCAGCACCGAAGGGCACCAGCACAAAAGCCGCACTACAGCCACCGTCAACACAGGCAAGCAAAAGGAGAAAACGGACGTGACGCATCCCAGGTAACAGCCAATCGGCCTTTA
>NW_015595273.1:0-359 GCF_001515605.1 Sinocyclocheilus anshuiensis | reverse complement strand
CTGCCCAGAGAAGGTCGCCCAAGCGATTGAACATTTCCACCGGTTACCTGTTCCAGTTCAGACGGGACCTACACCAAGTGCAATGGACCAGTCATAGACTTTTCCTTTTTCTATTAGAAACCTATTTGGGGGTTTGAGCTAGCTTGACCTAAGGCAGAGGCATCTTCTGTAAATGCTGTAGCCAAACATCCTTTGCTGGTCTGTACAGCATCTACAGATGGGGAAACACTCTGAGGGCCTGATCTACTACAGCTTCAGCATGGGATTATGGGTTTTAGCCAGGGAAAACAGTAGAGACTGACTAGGCGAGGTGGTTTTCATGCACCAGTCGTTGATTGATATTTTATTGCACATACCAG
>NW_015595272.1:0-359 GCF_001515605.1 Sinocyclocheilus anshuiensis | reverse complement strand
CGGAAATCACTGAAGAGGCAAATAAAGGTGCAATGATATGATAAATGCAAGAAAAGGCTTTCTAAATTGTGAAATGTTCTATAATTTAGATGTGCACACAAGTTCAATTTGTCCAAGAGATTCAACAGGATCTCCAAACAATCTCCTCTGCAAATAGGAGGAAATAAGCTTCACTTGGCAGGTTTCTCCAGCTCAATAGGGCACAGAGGGCGCACAGTAACCAGTGTTTCACCTCATTTCTCCAGGGCCCAAGGAAACACAGCTAATGATGTAATGAAGTAAACGGTGATTTACATCTGCGGAGTCTGTGCCTGCACGAGATGCCCTGGCAGAAGTGAATGAGATCATGTCTCGGCCTG
>NW_015595271.1:0-359 GCF_001515605.1 Sinocyclocheilus anshuiensis | reverse complement strand
TTCAATAAAACCATATGATTACTTGCTTTTGATATTTTATTTGAAGCAAATATTATTGCCTCATTGCTATTCTATATGTATAGAAGTCATTTTAAAGTCTGTTCACGTAGGTCTGTTTTTATTACCAAAAAAAAAAAAAAGATCCGATTACTCGATTAATCGTTGGAACAATCAAGCGATTACTGAAATACCAAAATAATCGTTAGTGACAACCCTAAACATATACAATATCATTCTCAGTGCCGAGTTACAAGTAATCCAGATTACATAATCAGATTCCATAAATTAAGTACTTGTAATTAGATTATATTATGATTTATACAACAGTTCGTTCTGGCTCTCAAATCTGATTGGTTGAG
>NW_015595270.1:0-359 GCF_001515605.1 Sinocyclocheilus anshuiensis | reverse complement strand
TAGCACCTCAGTATTTGAAAGAGCTCTTATTGCATTATAGTCCTCTACGTCCACTGCGTTCTCAAAACTCTGGCAATTTGAGAATACCTAGAATATCAAAATCAACTGCGGGCGGCAAATCTTTTTCCTATTTAGCACCCAAACTCTGGAATAACCTACCTAACATTATTCGGGAGGAATAATTTTCCTGAATCCACCAAAGCGAGATAGGTACCCCCCTCAATACTCACAGGTATTTGGTACAGGCCAGCTTGACCTCCATCACCGGGCACCGGTCAATAAAATGTCCTGGGTCCCCGCAACGCCAACAGGCTGGCCCAGACTTCCCCGCCGCCCTAGTGGCAGGAAGTGGGTCAAGG
>NW_015595269.1:0-359 GCF_001515605.1 Sinocyclocheilus anshuiensis | reverse complement strand
CTGAAAAGCCTACTGTATGCTTGCCAGAAAGTCTTAATTCACCCTAACCGCAGGTAAATGCATTTCCAACCATGAGTATCAAAACAATACACAAAACGGAAGTACCAAGTACTACTACGATTATTGGACATGTAGCGTTTATTGTAAATACTGTACCATGGTACATTAATGTAGCAGGGTTAGCCTACTGTAGATACGATTCATCCGTGGAAAGTAAATCACTGTACTGTTTGCTAACAAAATATGAGCAGTAGGCTACTGATGAAATGCTTCTGACAAAGACTAGCCTACCTACCTTTTTTCTTCTGTCCAAATAATACAAGTTATGAACTACTGTGAATCCTTATGAGGCTTAATTT
>NW_015595268.1:0-359 GCF_001515605.1 Sinocyclocheilus anshuiensis | reverse complement strand
TCTCTTTTGGAGCTTCTTTTAACAAACATTCAGACACCAAACCCCTTCATCTCCATTAATGGTGCTCTTAGCATCCATTTGCTACCTGAGAATCTGGCACGGCGTAACACCTGTGTGTTAGCGAAACAAGAGGCCTCGTCACCCCCCCATTCAGCAGCGCAAAGATAACAGCAAGTTGTAAGTCTCCGACGATTCAGGGAGCGTTAACTATGAGGGATGATGTCGATTTATCATGATATTACAGCCCTGACAAGGAAACACACCTGTACTTTTTTGATGTAATTTATTGACTGGTTGTGGATGCTGAGCGAGATAGGAAAAAATTAGCGGCGCTTTAATTACTGCTGCTGCTGGTTAAA
>NW_015595267.1:0-359 GCF_001515605.1 Sinocyclocheilus anshuiensis | reverse complement strand
GTCCGAAGATGGTCCTCGAGCGGATTTCGCCGCCTTTGTGGAGTGGATTATGGCGAGAAATGGATCGCCATTCACCATCTGCCCCGTGAATGATCTCGCCAGATCCACTCCTGACCCAGAGCCCAGCCCACCATCTCCACACTGTGCGGAGCCAATGTCCGAGCCCGCCGTGACTGACAAGCCATCGCCGCACGAAGCAACAGTGCTGAGGATTGCCGCGGAGCTGGAGCTGCTGAATACGTCAGACCAGGTGCGAGAGCCAGCAACAGAGCCCACCACGAGGGAGAATGCCTCAGAAAATGAGAGCGCAGAGGGGAGCTCCGCCCCCTGCACCGTGGCTGAGGGTGAGCTGATTATGG
>NW_015595266.1:0-359 GCF_001515605.1 Sinocyclocheilus anshuiensis | reverse complement strand
CACGAAGACACTGAGGAACAAACAGGTTGGTTTCATCCTCAAAGCCATTATTTTATCTTTGTTATTAAAAAATAACAAAGATACACATGAGAATGTGTATAATATACAAATGAAACAAACAGTGTTTTATTGTCAGGTACAATGCATAAGTGATGTATTTAGCAGGAGCATTCAAGAAATGTAATGATCAAATATAAAAATAAAACATAGATTCCTATTGAAGCAACTATTTTGAAGTTTTTTAAGTCAAGAGTAGTTAGTTCTGTCATAGTGTTTTATTTTTATACCATCATTTACATTTGAAACCTGAATGAGTTTCTTTCTTCGGCTGAACATAAATGCTATTTTGACGAACGTGG
>NW_015595265.1:0-359 GCF_001515605.1 Sinocyclocheilus anshuiensis | reverse complement strand
TGGAATCTGCTGACTGCCAGACGGGCATTTAACAGTTTTGTCCAATATCAAGCTCTCATGTGGAATTAATACATATGCATGCGTAGCCATTCCTTTCCTTTTTCATATTTAAACACACAATAAGCGCATAAAACTCAGTGAGCTGTAAAATGGCTTTTACGCCTCTTAAAAAGTGATAGAGATCAATTGTTCAGATATGAATGGACTGATTGTTAAAATGAGTGGGGGAAAAGAAAACACTAAAGCATTAAGAGCAGGAAGAGTGTGCTGATGAATCGGAGACATCCATCATTAACTCTGTGTTTGTCTGGTGGAGGTAATGGAGTGGAGCGGAGAGGACGGTGGACAGCCCCAGGCAT
>NW_015595264.1:0-359 GCF_001515605.1 Sinocyclocheilus anshuiensis | reverse complement strand
AAGTAAACCAAAAGATGTTGTGGCACAACATTTTCACTGCCACAACGTGTCCAAGTCGCTTTTTAGAAGATTACCAGCTAACATGTAGCAACAATGTAACATACCGCCTTCTATTTTAAAATCTCTACTGTCAAGAATTTGGATGGTTTTTATTTTCTTGCTTTAACTGAGGACTTTGGGCTTCTACAGACATCTAATAGTTTTATGTTCACTTTGAAGGCTTTCTGAAGTACTTCGGTGTTGTTCGGTTTTAACCGTTTATTAAGGGTTTGAGACGCCCACCTTCCAGAGATTTTAACAGTACAATCGCTCAGACTTAAAGGGGTCATATGATGCGATTTCAATTTTTCCTTCCTCTT
>NW_015595263.1:0-359 GCF_001515605.1 Sinocyclocheilus anshuiensis | reverse complement strand
AGAAAACAGTCAAATGTGGCAAACATCAAAACATCTCAAATGATTCTCGTGTGCAATATAAGGGGCAGGATCATTTATGCCACATGATGGCAGTGTTCACACACATTCACATGGAGATAATGCTATATTTCAAATGATATAATATATAAAAATAGCTAGACTATACAACTGCAAAATATTTTTTCGAATATATTTTCACCAGTTGATATTTCCATGATCATGACAAATGTGGGGAAATTAAACAGTCCAATATGCAAGCCATGCCTGTATGTTGCAGGAAGTTCCTGTGTGTGTTTCTGACTGATCTGCAGTGACAGTGACTTACAGCTCAGAGCACTGAGAGACTCAACAGAGAACTG
>NW_015595262.1:0-359 GCF_001515605.1 Sinocyclocheilus anshuiensis | reverse complement strand
TTTAAAGAACATTTTATTTAATTTTATTTTCATAATTTATTATAATATAGTTTGTATTTATATAATATTATTTAAATAACATTTTATTTAATTTAATTTTTAATTTAATTGTATTTAATTTAATTTAATTTTAATACAGCTTTTTTAAACTCGTTCTCAACTGATTTTGCTTTAGGACCTAGATTTTACATTAAATATCAAGTTATGACCCAACAAATTAATAACGACAACATTAGATGTATGGATAAAAAAAAGTATTTACCATATTACAAAGTAGCAGATGAATTTGAGCCAAAATCTTTCACAACCTCTGACATCAACAACAAAAGATATGCAAAGCATTTTCTTCTGCTTTCATG
>NW_015595261.1:0-359 GCF_001515605.1 Sinocyclocheilus anshuiensis | reverse complement strand
ATTAATGCTGTCACATAACAAATCTGCTTCAAAGATAAAATTACACAATACACATAACGACAAGCGGAATAGCGGGTATTTTGAAAGGTAACGAGTTCGACTTTATGCAAACACTTCATAAAGTTTGCGTCAAAGTAAACTTGTAAGACGCCAATTGACCCGGACACCAGCTAAAACGTAAATTTTGTATTTAGTTTTTCTCAGTCGCTTTGGTTCAAGCATATATAGACAGAGCACATTCTGACAATGGAAGAAGAATAAGGAAACAAACAGGGTCAACAGTCAGGAAGAAGAAGAGTAAGGATGTGAGGTGGAAGGGTAGGAAGGCAAAAGAGTGCAAGAGGTAGAAGATGCCAATG
>NW_015595260.1:0-359 GCF_001515605.1 Sinocyclocheilus anshuiensis | reverse complement strand
TCACGTGATTTCAGTAAACAAGGCTTCGTTACGTCATAACTGTTTTGAAAGGTTTCGAAATTTAAATGGTTTGCCGTTGGGTGGCAATGATCTCTGTGACCCCGTGAATCAAGTGAGTTCGTTGAGATCGCCCTCCAGCGGAGAACCATTGAACCAGTGTATATGGTTTTTACCTGATCGTACCTGAATTTGTAGACATTTGTAACGATACATTTGTGTAATTAAAAGGATGAGAAGTTGTTGTCTCTTACTGGCCTCTATATACAAGCTCTACATAGAACAAACAAAACAAGCCCTGCAAATTAATATAAAATATTTTAAAGGGGTCATATCATGCGATTTCAATTTTTCCTTTCTCT
>NW_015595259.1:0-359 GCF_001515605.1 Sinocyclocheilus anshuiensis | reverse complement strand
AACATTCTTTTAGCAGCAAGACACAACGTCTTGTTTTGTCCTTCTCGTTTAATAGCTAATATAGTCCGTGAACAGTGTTGTCATAAAGGTTTCTAAATGCTCTATAAAGATGATATAAAACTCTGAAAATGGTTAACAAAATCTTGCCAAGATTCTAATGTCAGTCCTGCTTGGGCATCAAGCATCTGTCCTCATATTGCACTGATGCCAGTCTATTGTTTGGCATAACTACTGCACTGGGAATTTCTCCCGCCGGCGCTGCGGAAGTTCACAGGTGGGCAGGAGCCCATAACGTGTGCTGGGGCTTCGTTCACAAGGCCGTAGAAAGAGCCGCTGGTGGGAATGGAGGGAACACAGTG
>NW_015595258.1:0-359 GCF_001515605.1 Sinocyclocheilus anshuiensis | reverse complement strand
TCTGCCGTCTCGGTCTCTGTGAACTTGAGCGCGAAACTCAGTGTAAACTTGCCTTACAGACATGAAAAATATATCTATATGTCTACTTTCAAATGAAACCATTCAAATGTGAAAAAAAAAAAAAAATTCTCAGATTATGTAATCCGTATGAAACTTGCACGCAGGCGCATACCGAGTCAGTGTCGCCGAATTAATCTCTTAAACCGACAACACAAAAAATACTAGTTTATCAATAGATTATTCAAATGTTAATGCAGTTTAATCTGACTGTTTTTCCCTAACACATTCATCATCATTACTTCTGCCGGTGCACCGTGGCAAGCTTTATGTGTGCGCTTGAGCGCTTATTAGGCTATGTA
>NW_015595257.1:0-359 GCF_001515605.1 Sinocyclocheilus anshuiensis | reverse complement strand
TGCGGGGCCACGCTACAGCTGAACTAATCCAAGGCCTGCCCAATAATTTGACAGAGAGCCCTCATCTCATCGCACCCCCTTTCCAAATGACTCCACCGACCACCATTCTGTTTAGTGTCTTTATTAGCCCATCCGAGAAGAAAGGGGGGTTTGTTGTGTGTTTGTTGTCGGAACGAGGCTTAGCCGCACGCTTAACCCCCCCCTCAATTCGACTCGTCTTCTCCCCTCTCTGCCTTTCTCCGTCCATTGATATGGAAATGAGCCCAGGCTCCATTTGCAAATCAGGGAGGAATAATTAGTCCGGAGCACTTAGCAACAACAACAATAATACATGCCTCTGATCCGGGCTGAGCTGCCCT
>NW_015595256.1:0-356 GCF_001515605.1 Sinocyclocheilus anshuiensis | reverse complement strand
CTCTCTCTCTCTCTCTCTCTCTCTCTCTCTCTCTCTCTCGTGTGTTTAGGAGCGTCAGATGGCGACTGATGAAACCGCAGCTCTAAAGACAGTTAAGCGGATGTTAACTTCCCACTGAGAGAATTTCTCCAGGTCGAATGGAAAACATTCCACTAATCATCTGCGGCAGGAAAATACCAGCTGCGGCCCATGCCAGGATTATCATTCTCATAGACCTCTCACCGCGCTTTTAGCTAAATGAAAAATCTGCCGTAGCCTGGGGAGAGACGCCCGGCTGATAAGAGCGAGCGCTGTTTACGCAGACGCTGTGACGGAGAACTCCGAACAGGTTTTTCTTCCGCTGCGATCTGAAAAAA
>NW_015595255.1:0-359 GCF_001515605.1 Sinocyclocheilus anshuiensis | reverse complement strand
CATCCAGAACACGAAGTCCATCATACAGGGGATGCAATGAATTTTACTGAGCATCATGATGAATGAACACAAACTCAGATGTAAGAAGTCCTTTGGGATCCAAGCGGTCATCGGGTCATGCTGAGAGTTAGGAACTGGGTTGAAAGCATTTATTCTGTCTAAGAGGCAGGCTGGTCAGAGGATAGAGCCCATGACCTTGTGCTCTCTGGAATGAAATCTCTCTGAGCATACACCAACTCTGCTGAGGACGTTTGAAGATCCTCCTCAGGAGCTGTTCGCAGGTCCAGCAGGACCCAAGGTAGCCGCTCCACTTTTCTGTCGTCTGTCAGACTGGCCCTAAGTATAGTTTTGAGAGAGCT
>NW_015595254.1:0-359 GCF_001515605.1 Sinocyclocheilus anshuiensis | reverse complement strand
AACATTCCACGTGACTGTCACTCAGCAGTCACCTGCAGCCGTTTCCATGGATACCTACCAGATCACAATGAAGCCCTTGCAGGCCCAGGTAAAATACAAATGAAATGGATTTGCATCTGCGAGTTTGCATCAGTCTGCATAGCTGCACACTCAACTTTCATTAGTCTGACATCTCCTGCCACTGCTCACATGAATGAGCCTCTCAGTTTGCCCATTTCTTTCCATCTCAATAGCTTAATGTAGATTGTGAGGTTTAGTGGCTATGAATATTGCATGCGATACTCATCTCAAACAAACGACACCACTTGATGCGCAGTGCCATAGTTTAATGTTTCATCTCTAGGTGGTAAAAAATGGAG
>NW_015595253.1:0-359 GCF_001515605.1 Sinocyclocheilus anshuiensis | reverse complement strand
GGGCCAATGTCACTCCTCTGAGATTCACTCGTATCAACAAAGGCATAGCTGACATCATGATCTCCTTTGCTACAAGGGGTAAGATACATCTATCAATTTATCTATATTCATATTTTAACAACCATGTGCTTTTCATTTTGATGAATTCTTTTGAACTAAATTCAAACTTGGTATTTTGGCAATATACATGTTAAAAGCAAGTCCCGATTAGATTCAGAACCGTTCAACTCAATTCAATGCACAACAATTCAGTATTTGTAAAATACAGATTCTCAACGTTTCACCTATATATGAATGTAAGGAGAGAAGAAGTCAACTAAACTCTTTCCCACAGATCATGGCGATGCTCAGCCATTTGA
>NW_015595252.1:0-359 GCF_001515605.1 Sinocyclocheilus anshuiensis | reverse complement strand
TCTCTTGTTACTAGAAGTCAACAGGTGGCAGCAGAGAATAAAAAAAATCTATAAAATGCAAACTAATGAAATGATATACAATCGCTGGAGATGGTACAGTATGCAGTGAAGTTCACTATAAAAGCTCATACATTAAACAGCACAAAGGCATATCTGATTCCTTTAACACAATGTGTGTCTTTTCATGTGTAGATGTTTGGTAGTGGTTACACACATTACAGTGACAAACTAAAAATCAGATTTTTAAGTTACTAGAGACTCGTACAGGAGCAAAACAACTCTATAAGGACAGAATATGACGATGAAGGACACAACAGTGACTTACGATGCATGAGAGTGAACACAGTGATAACCACAAG
>NW_015595251.1:0-347 GCF_001515605.1 Sinocyclocheilus anshuiensis | reverse complement strand
CATTTTTTAGAAGAGAAGCTCGTGCACAGATATTTGTTTCAAGCAGGAGGAGGGGAACAAAGAGAACGTTTTGCGTTAAAGCGCGTATATGAAAGCCGATCCCTCACCGCAGAGCTGCTCGGACCTCCTGCACTAGGAATTTGAGAGCTCGTGGTCCGTGTGAGCCTGATTGTAAAATGCTTTCATTTGTGCCGCATTAGTAAAGAGGGAAATGGCACAGAAATCACCCTCAGAGCTTCAATAGAAAAGGAAACTTTGTCATTTTAGTTTCATTTGACTTGTTGAGAACATGATAAAACCCACTGATTGATGTGTGTGTGTGTGTGTGTGTGTGTGTGTGTGTGTGT
>NW_015595250.1:0-359 GCF_001515605.1 Sinocyclocheilus anshuiensis | reverse complement strand
TTTTTTTTTTTTTATTATAGTTTGAATCTATTAAAGTTACAGGTTGTTCTGTTAATATGTTTGCATTTTTCTTGCATTTTTGCAGAATTACTGATTGTAATATTGCTCATATTAACATACTTAATTGTTCTTTTATTTCTGTTTAATTGTAGACCTTGCATAACAATACTTTTTCTTAATAAATCCTTGAACTCTTTCTCCTCTATCCATTTTTACCCATATTCTACCAGAACTCTTTGAGTAAAAGTATGTTTGAGAGCAGGTTCTGGATTTGTGAACAAAAATGAAGTGTCTACTAGTGTATTCTTATTGGAAATACATTTTGAAGGGCAGTACAGAAGATCCACGTTGTTTTCCAT
>NW_015595249.1:0-355 GCF_001515605.1 Sinocyclocheilus anshuiensis | reverse complement strand
GTGTGTGTGTGTGTGTGTGTGTGTGTGTGAGTGTGAGTGTGTGTAAGTGTGTGTGTGTGTGAGGTTGTTTTCCACATGATGTGGGTTTTATGTGTGTGTTTAGACTAATGGAAAAGTCCTTGAATGTCCTGTGAACTGACGCAAAACTCTAATCATAGGATGATTGATTTTTTCCCTGCATATATTAGTTATTTCCTCTCTCTCTCTCGTGCGCAGCTGTATGATGTTCAGGCGACTTTGGCGTGACTCGTCGTGTAAATGGACATAAATACAAATGCTTTATCTGCAGATTAGATGTGAAGCGCTCAAGACTCATAAAGTGTGTGTGTGTGTTTGTGTCTGAGTGTGTGTGTGT
>NW_015595248.1:0-359 GCF_001515605.1 Sinocyclocheilus anshuiensis | reverse complement strand
AGCTTTAGGACTCTCTGACCACTGCCTGGTTCATCTTCTTCCAACTTCAAGGCAAAGACTTAAATCTGCCAAGCCTGTCTTAAGAACTGTAAAGAGATGGACCAATGAAACAGAGCTGGCATTACAAGTCAGTTTCGACTGCACTGATTGGAGTGTTTTTGAAGCTGCTGGCACCAATCTGGGCGAGCTCACAGAGACTGTAACATTATACATCAGTTTCTGTGAGTATATGTGCATTCCCACTAGGAGTCATTTAACTTACAACAACAACAAACCATAGTTCACAGCAAAACTCAGACAGCTTCGCCAGGCCAAAGAGGATGCCTACAGGAGTGGGGACAGAGTCTTGTACAATCAGG
>NW_015595247.1:0-359 GCF_001515605.1 Sinocyclocheilus anshuiensis | reverse complement strand
CACACACACACACACACACACACTGCTCGCATATCAGTCGACGCACACCGGCAGCCCGTTGTTCAATGTTTGTGTTGATCGCATCTGCTTCAGTGAATCTGTACCGCGGGAGAAGAAGAAGACGCGCTGTCTAATGACGAAAACAGTGAAGAGCAGCAGAGCTTTGAGGGGAGCAGCGGGAAGGATGTCGACATATTATTGACTTGTGTTGAGTGTCGTCGAGACGAGCGAACCGCGCCGTGCGTTTTGTAAGTAGTCCAGCCGCTGTCTTTCTATGCTGTGTGTCGCGCAGGAATAACAGCAGCAACAAAATGTTCCTTGCAGACGCTGGACGGAACATTTTGTTGGCGTCAGGACAT
>NW_015595246.1:0-359 GCF_001515605.1 Sinocyclocheilus anshuiensis | reverse complement strand
ACAATCGCGAACAGACCGAGGGTGAAACCCCCGGAACGTGGTCGCGAACGGACCGACAGGGACCGGAACGCGTTCACGAACGAAATTCTGCTTTTACCTCTTTGCTGATTAGACGTTTTTAGTCGTGGGAATTTTTAAGATGGTCTTCATTTTTTGTTCGTCTTTTTTTTTTTTTGTCCTTTGAAAGTGCCGCCTGTTGTTCAAGGGGAAAGTTGGTTACCTGCCATTCTCACCGCTGTGTCTGCACAGCATATGGACAATTCCATGCAAATGTCAACCTTACCATGAATAAAACAAGTTTTTACCAAAGGTTTTTACTATGCTGATAGCACTGATGTCAACATTTGGTGATTTCAAAT
>NW_015595245.1:0-359 GCF_001515605.1 Sinocyclocheilus anshuiensis | reverse complement strand
CCATTCTGAAGATGGGTGCTTATCAACAGACACACATACTGAATATCAAAGATCTATAACAATTATAAAAAAAAAAAAATCCTCAGGAGGTAACGACACACCACTTTTCCACACATTTTCTCTCTTGTTTTACCCAAACACATCACACATTACAGAATGCCGCAACGTCACAGAGATGACTGGTGTCATTAGGAACCAAAGCTAAAGGAATGAATGTGAATGAGCTGTAAATAAAACTTTGTTTACCGTACAAAACCATCAGGGAAATAATGTATCGGTCGATGTGAATCTCCTCATAAACTCTTTCTAGAATAATTCTCTCTTGGCCTCTCCCATGTGGTAATATATAGCACAAAAAT
>NW_015595244.1:0-359 GCF_001515605.1 Sinocyclocheilus anshuiensis | reverse complement strand
CGTGTAGTGGAGTAATTTTCATTGTAAGGTATCTGTACTTTTACTGAAGTATGGTTTTTAGGTACTCTTTACACCTCTGCCGACGGAGTTCACAGCCATTTTTATTGTGGCTGTGTACTGCATATCTCTTACACAGTCACAATAAAAATGGCTGTGAACAATGGCCACAAACTAAAGAGGTGCTCTCCATGAACTGTACAGTGAACATTTTTGTCAGTGACTTCAAGCACAAACCTGAAGTCAGTATTGCTAAAATTGTACCAACATGTGAGCTTTGTAACAAGGGAAACAATGCATTTGACATGGTCTACAACAGTGTTTCCCTTTCATGGGAACTTCGAACTGCGTCCTCTAGGGGT
>NW_015595243.1:0-359 GCF_001515605.1 Sinocyclocheilus anshuiensis | reverse complement strand
GTTACAAGAGATTTCTGTTCCAAATAAATAGAAAGTTTAAAAGAACAGCATTTATAAAAAAAAAAAAAAAATTCAAGAATTTTTCCAAAAATAAATAAATAAATACAATTGAATAAATAAACAAATAAATAAATAAATAATTACGCTTTCCACATTAATATCATGCAGCAACAGTTATAGTTAACTAAAACCAAAATCATAAATATATTTGTTATTTGAAATAAACATTAACTGTATTAAAATATTTAAAAAACATAAATTTAACAAAATTCAGCTAGCTATATTGTTCATTTTAATTTAGTTTAACATGAGTTACTGAAAAAACTCAAACTGAAATAAAAAATGTATAAAAACTATAT
>NW_015595242.1:0-359 GCF_001515605.1 Sinocyclocheilus anshuiensis | reverse complement strand
TTTATTAGGATGCTTTGTGACTTTGTTTTTAATGTACATCAAACCATCTACGAGCTGGTTGTCAGGCCCGGTCGAGTCAGAAACGTCCACAGCCCGAGTGAAAAGCCTCCTTTCCACCAGGAGTGAACAGAACCAGACCACCATCCTGGTCTGGCTTTGGCCTTTCGGTGAAACCTACGACCTGAACGTCTGCAGCTCTTTGTTCAGTATCGATGGCTGCTTCATCACTGCCGACCGAAACCTTTACAACAAATCTGACGCCGTGGTCATACATCACAGGGACATCACCAGTGACCTGTCCAACATCCCACTGACGTATCGGCCCACGTTGCAGAGATGGATTTGGATGAACTTCGAAT
>NW_015595241.1:0-359 GCF_001515605.1 Sinocyclocheilus anshuiensis | reverse complement strand
CCGGCCATGTTCAGACATATTTTGATCTATAATGACAGAGGTGGCTGAATGTGCATAAATAATTTTAATCAACTTCACGACTGTAAACTGATTCCCCTCTCGGCAACATCACATTCAGTCAACCGATGAGATCCAGAAGGAACTTCAGGCAGTAGTTGAAGCAGAGGTACCTCAGTTTCAGTGGGTTAACAGAAAGCAGTTTGGACATCTCTGTCTGGATTGAAAAGTTGAATCTAAACACTAATAGCAAATGGCTGTTGCAAACGTCTTAAACCAGCACAAAGCAACTGTGCATTAGAAAGCATGCTATTGTTATTTCTAATGTCAGCCATGCTCTCATGCACCCAAAGAGTTAATTC
>NW_015595240.1:0-359 GCF_001515605.1 Sinocyclocheilus anshuiensis | reverse complement strand
TTTTAAAAAGTGCACTTTGTAATAATGTCAAATTAAGTTTTACTGTTTAAATTATGTTTTAATAATATTTTGTTGTGCTTTAAAGGAGCACACTTATTTTGATGTGTAGACTAACATACATACAAAGTATATTTTAATTACCATATAAGCTTGAACCTGCTTTTACACATTAACTATATTTCAAAGAAGTTATTATTAAAATTACATATAAGTCCTACTTAAGTGGATCATAAAAGCACTTAAAAGTTCAGCTAACTGCATTTACTACAAATGATCATTTAATTGTAATTAACTTTTGCGGTTAAATGTCTGAAAACATTACATTCAGTTTGCACTTACATTATATATATATATATATA
>NW_015595239.1:0-359 GCF_001515605.1 Sinocyclocheilus anshuiensis | reverse complement strand
TCCATCAGTTAATGTATTGTGAAGTGAAAAGCTGCATGTTTGTAAGAAACATTAAGATGTTTTTAATGTTTTTTTAATTGCTTCCAGCTAAAGTATGGATTCTATGCATAATATCACTTTCTCCAGTGAAAAAGTCAGTTCGTCTGAATCAGGAGAGAAATCTGCACAGACCAAGCACGGTTTACAAGCCAAAACAGTCTGAAACAGCTCTGAACAAATATGTGGGTGGATTTTGATGTGAGAAAACAACAGGGGATGGACTTTTTATCAGAGGAAGCTTTATTACGGATTCATATTTTAGCCAGAAGCAACAGTTTGAAGTTAAAAACATCTAAATGATGAATTTGTTTCTTTCAAAC
>NW_015595238.1:0-359 GCF_001515605.1 Sinocyclocheilus anshuiensis | reverse complement strand
TGTTACATCTGGTGGCTTGAAGTTCTCCAGTGCATAGGCAGGGGGAAAAAAAGTCGGCTCTCCCCCAAACAGCCTTAACAAGAACAGTGTGTCTGGAAATGACCCAGTCAGTCTTTCTGGGACAGAGTAAAAGCAGGAGAAGGAGAAGGAGGAGGGGACAACAGGAGTTTCTTCCCCCACACCAATCCAGCGGTTCTTCATCGTGCAGTCTGTAACAACAGACATCCAACTTGAGAGGAGGAAACAGCAGACGCTTTCTCCTCCATGTTAGATCATCTTCAGTCAGCATGTTTTAGAACATCGGCACTCGAAAGTAAGTATGAGCTCTTTCATTTCAACATTTCTTTTGTCTGTTTTCT
>NW_015595237.1:0-359 GCF_001515605.1 Sinocyclocheilus anshuiensis | reverse complement strand
GATAGAAACATAGGAACTGTATGTAGGAATGATTTTGTAATGAAAATATATGATTTAAATGGAAACTATAATCTAGATTCCAGCTCTGTTAACTTCCTATTTACACTCGCTTTTTATATAATAGAAGAGTTCACATGTATGATGGACATGCTTTTCCTTCACTGTCTGGTTCAATTCTTCATTAAATATCACAATTTTTTCAGGCAGAAGCCTTTAAATCAAAATGTTTTATTATCCATAAACATAAAGCGAGGCAAATGTGTGTGAACTTCTGGCTTGTAACTACAAAAGACTAAATGCAATGAAATAATAATAAAAAAGGCTGTATATACTTGTGTTATAAAACGGATAGTTCCGGT
>NW_015595236.1:0-359 GCF_001515605.1 Sinocyclocheilus anshuiensis | reverse complement strand
AACAGTTGTGCTGCTTCATATTTTTGTGGAAACTGTGATGTATTTTTTTTTTCAGGATTCTTTGCTAAATAGAAAGTTCAAAAGAACAGCATTTATTTGAAATATACATCTTTTGTAACTAAATTATAAACAAATCTGACTGACCCTGAAATATTTGTGATTAATTTAATATGATTTTAATTCTTTAATGTAATCAATTTTCAAATAAAGATTTTAATCAACTGACGGTCCTACATTTGACTATTATTGATCATGTGATCCTGGGTTATGTGTCATTGTGAATCTTTTTTAAACCTTAAGTAACTCTTTTAGATCTTAGCTAGGATTTTAAAAACCTTCTTTTGCTCTTATGTGCTCAT
>NW_015595235.1:0-359 GCF_001515605.1 Sinocyclocheilus anshuiensis | reverse complement strand
TGAGGCAGGTGCTCTATTATAAGATAGGAATAAGATATAGGTGGCGAGTAGGTAAATACATGTAGATTTGCACAGTCTGTTTGCTTATGTGCCTCATTCGGAGTGCAATAAACCAATCAGAGTCTCATCTCCCATCCACTTTAAAAGCCAGTTGCGCTCGCGCCATGACGGGTTCGCAATTTACATGGCGGAATGTTTCATTTTTAAAAATGTTTGTGTGCTGCTGCGCGTTCCTGTGTGTGTAATAAGCAAAGTGTACACGCGTTGTGCACCCGACCTATAGGCGCATATTACAAACGCGCTCTTTAAATAAAAAAGAAAAAATATTGTGCCAGACTTTAGACCAGGTTTGAGTTGGT
>NW_015595234.1:0-359 GCF_001515605.1 Sinocyclocheilus anshuiensis | reverse complement strand
TAGGGTTTTTATATAGAATTTTGAGCCAAGTGATGAATTTCTCTCTTACTTGGAATTTCTGTAGCAGAGAGAAGAGGTAAGGCCACTCTACTTGGTCAAAAGCCTTTTTCGACAAAATCACCAGATCGGACCGATTAGTCTGGGAAGAATATAAAATATTAAACAAACAATGAAGATTATTAAAAGAACTACGACCTGAAGCAAAGCCGGTCTGATCAGGATTCACTAGTTTTCCTAAAAGCGCATTGAATCTAGTGGCTAATGTCTTTGCAAAAAATTTTTGGTCCACATTAATGAGAGATATTGGCCTATACCCCCCCAACCTCCTCTGGATCTTTGCCCTTCTTAGGTAGGACTGT
>NW_015595233.1:0-359 GCF_001515605.1 Sinocyclocheilus anshuiensis | reverse complement strand
GCCATTAAAAGGTGTTTTAGATCTCAGCACAACAAAGACAGATTTATAACCAATACAAACATTTCTATGGTTTTTCCATGAAATTCTAAAGATTTTAAGTAATTTCCATGACTTTTCCAGGCCTAATTTGAAAATTCCCTGGAATTTCCAGGTGTTCCATGACTGTAAGCACAGACCTCCACTGCTTACCTGGCATAGAAGCTTGTGTAGTTTTTGGAAAAGCATTCGCTGGCCCTCTGTTGCATTTCGCTTGCATTCCCAAAGCCCTGGCCCCTGCCCCAACTGCCTTCTGTAGAGGTCACAGGGGTGAATATGTTAAAGACGGGCTTCTGATCTTTCTGCTGACTGACAGCAGCTGT
>NW_015595232.1:0-359 GCF_001515605.1 Sinocyclocheilus anshuiensis | reverse complement strand
ATAGTTTAGATGTATGTGTGGGAATAGGACACCACAAACCGGGACTTTTTCACCTTAAATCAGACAGTCGTGAGCGACAGATTAAACAGCAGTCATAGTTATTATTGGATTAATTTATCACGTCAAAGCAGAGATTTAATGTCTCGTGAAACTGCTTTTCACTGTGAAAAGTGAATACAGGCGTTTGTTCGCTATTTCTACAATATTTCAAATGTTTTAAATGTTTGGAACAGCTAGAGGGTGAGTAAGTGATGACAGAAATGTAGTTTTTGGTTAAAATGAAAGGTAATAAGTTGATGTTTGTAGTTTTGATCATGTGACGCTCATGAAACGAGACGTTCGAAGATGTGTGTGTGTGT
>NW_015595231.1:0-359 GCF_001515605.1 Sinocyclocheilus anshuiensis | reverse complement strand
GTTAACAAGTTGATTGTTTTTGATCACAGACTGTCATCGTCTGCCTCGCGAAGTTTGGAATCACTTTGATCAAAATGATCTTACAAAGATTGATCAAATTAATCAGTGAAACGGAGTTATCATAATATCGCCACCACAATGAGAAATCTCCAGCAGCAGTTTTAACATTAAGTGACATGACAACTGACGCACAGATGCCATTGGCACATGCCGCTATGCTCAGGGACACTTCCGGTTTTCAGTGGCATGTGTCACTAAAACCTGTGACACGTCAATGGACTGCGTCTTGTGTCAGTTTCCGCGGTGCGTGTCGGACCTTCGGTAGTGACTGACACCTGCCGCTGGGTGTCGCTGCATAA
>NW_015595230.1:0-359 GCF_001515605.1 Sinocyclocheilus anshuiensis | reverse complement strand
ACTGTTAAAGGTTTTGCGTTGGATATGTTGAGACCCAAGTTTGTCTTCAGCACTTAATCATTCAGCAGAACTCAAATCAGCAGAATTTGCAGCAGGTCCGTTTTGGGAGTCACTCCTGATTCAAAAGACTGCTTGCCTTAGATATTTATATTGGACACATCTTTAATGTATTTGCCCTTATCAACAGCGCCCAGGAAATTGGCATTTTATATGAAATACTGTAATCTTTTCATTTAATAAACTTTTGTTTTTTTGTGTGTTTTATAGGAATCTTCATTGCCCTGCTACGTAATGGGAATTATGATCAGTTATGAGTATCCTCACATTTCTGCAGGAAAGGTGTGTGTGTGTGTGTGTGT
>NW_015595229.1:0-359 GCF_001515605.1 Sinocyclocheilus anshuiensis | reverse complement strand
ATAACAGGATGCTGACACATGCTACTTTTAGTTTAGGGAAGAACAACAAAGACAGAGAGAGGTTGGCTTATGGTATGCAGTATTCAGTGCTGTCATCACAGTAATAATAGTGAATTTATACTTTGCAGTCAATGTGCACAACAATAAAACCTTCTGCCATGATGAAATATCTGTGTAGTTGTTTGGTATCCTGTGGTGTGACAAGCTATATATATATTTTTTTTTATTATTATTATTTTTTATTATATATTTTATATTGTACATTTTGCATTTATATGTCTTAAATTATATTTTTGTACTGTTAAAATTTTATTTATCGCAGGATCCTTAAAAATAAAACAGTCAAAACATAAAGTTGT
>NW_015595228.1:0-359 GCF_001515605.1 Sinocyclocheilus anshuiensis | reverse complement strand
CAGAAGCTGAGTTCCTTCAGTATCAAGAGTCTGCTGCTTCCCTCCAGAAATGACAAGCACGACACGGCGCGTCCCGAGAAGCACAAGCCGCTGTCGGACCCCGAACCATCTGAAGAGATGGACCCCGCGGAGAAAGTCAAAGACGCTGCAGAAGAGCCGAGCAAAACTGCGAAGCTCGACAAGCCGCCGTTCAGCTACAATGCGCTGATTATGATGGCAATTAGACAAAGTCCTGAGAAGAGACTAACGCTTAACGGAATCTACGAGTTTATCATGAAGAACTTTCCGTTTTACCGGGAGCACAAGCAGGGCTGGCAGAACTCCATCCGTCACAATCTGAGTCTCAATAAATGCTTTGT
>NW_015595227.1:0-359 GCF_001515605.1 Sinocyclocheilus anshuiensis | reverse complement strand
AAAAAAAAAAGTTACATATAAGTTTAAAGATATATAAGTAAAGAGCATATGTTGCATAAATCATTATCTATATATTGTCTATTTGCTGTACATACTATATATATTTTACTATGAGTAAATATATATCCAAACAAACTGATGAACACAACTATTAGATTTTTACTTAACTACTGTATGTTAAAAAGGAAATGTTTGTTTCACCACATTAACTACAATTAAACAAAACTGTAAATCAGAGGAAAATGGAAGTATCTATGCACACACTCACTAGACCAGAAATTTGACATGGCTTCCATTTGCAACTAGCCAACTCCTGCAAGAGGGTCTCGCTGCAGCCTTGCACTTGCACTCTCAGACTT
>NW_015595226.1:0-359 GCF_001515605.1 Sinocyclocheilus anshuiensis | reverse complement strand
TGTGTGTGTGGTGTTGCACTTTCTGTTTCTTAGACATGTTTATACACCTTAGTGTTTGGGAGTGGAAGGAGGGTTGGAGGAGGATTTATGCATTTGACAGATTGTTTTTTTTAGAAGAAGCTGTTTTTTAAGTGTTCATTTTTTTTGTTTTGAATGATCTGTGTCTCTTCCCATAGGGCAGAAGGGAGAACAGGTGATGTCCAGCATGAGTGGGGTCCTTTATAATACAGCTGGCCTTCTTTTGGAGTCGGCCAGTGTAAATGTCTCTGAGGGGAGGTAGTTTTGTGCCGATAACATGCTTTGCAACCTTCACCACCTGCTGCAGGTCCTTCCTGTTCTCCTCAGTGCATCTGGTAAAC
>NW_015595225.1:0-359 GCF_001515605.1 Sinocyclocheilus anshuiensis | reverse complement strand
TGTCTGTACTTTCTGTACTGGAAGCTCCTGACACCAAGACAAATTACTTAGCAATAAAGCTCTTTCTCGATCTGATTCTTTGACATTAAATGGAGTATTTGGACATATTTTACCACTTCTTTTGCAGATTATAAGTTAAATGACATATTTTGAATGCTTCTTTTTGTCATTAAAACAACTTTTGACAGTTGAGTGATTAAAGCTGATACATATACATAAATTGAAAAATATTCAATCTTATTTTATGAAAAACTGTATTTGTTGGAAAGTTTTTATTGCTATTTTGATAACTCAGCATAATCAATTAGGTGATATTAGGCCTTTTTTTTTTGCAAAACAGACCATTTATTTATTTATTT
>NW_015595224.1:0-359 GCF_001515605.1 Sinocyclocheilus anshuiensis | reverse complement strand
ACTCACCACTTCATCTTTTTTACGGAATCCGGTGAAGCAGAGAGACAAGTTGAGCATGGTCATAGAGTAGAGAGGCCTGGAGGAGAACGGCAGAGGCTACAGACGAGGACATGGTGAATATCATTAATATGCATCAAATCAGAGCACAAATCTGAGAATGCACATAAAAAAAATTTTTTTTAAATGGACTGAAAACCACCAGATCCAGATTACGCTACAAGTAGGTTTATCAATCAAAACAGAAAGTCATCTGCATATAGAAGTCTTAAAGGTACAGTTGCAGAAATTAATTACAACCAATGTAATTCAATGCAATGCGTTGCATCGCGCAGCGTAAACATAAAACCATGTCTGCATTT
>NW_015595223.1:0-359 GCF_001515605.1 Sinocyclocheilus anshuiensis | reverse complement strand
TGTGTGTGAGTGTGTTTGTGTGTATTCCTTCACTTTCTTCTCTGCGGTATATGGACTCATGCCGCGTTGCAGTTCTGATTTGCTAAGATGTGCTGAAAGCAGAATGTGACACAAATACGCACACTTGGGTGTTTTATTAAGATTATGTGATGTTCATCCAAGAGTCATTGATTTTTGAGGCTAACTCAGATTTGTTGATTTTGAGTCAGAAATGGTTTTAGGTTGAGGTGTTGCATAATCCTACCTGCAAAACTACAGTACTGTGAAAAGTTTTAGGCACTTGTATAAAAATGCTGTAAAGTGAGGATGCTTTCAAAATAATGTCATAAATAGATTTTATTTATCAATTAACTTCTATT
>NW_015595222.1:0-359 GCF_001515605.1 Sinocyclocheilus anshuiensis | reverse complement strand
ATACCATGGTTAAACTATGGTTAGTGTAGTAAATCCATGGTTAATATATGCATGGTTACCATGGTTTAACTAGTAACCATTTTTTTGTTTTTATTTACTTTTTATATAATAAATGTATTAATTAATTAATTTTAAGGCTACGGTTAATTTTTATAAGGGAAGTATGGTAAAATAAATCTCACCTTTCAGAGCAAACATTGATCAGCATGCCCCAGCCGTGTTAGTCACTTTGCGCTTCCCCTAAACATTTCTGATGTCTGTGCCTATTTGCAGCACGTTTCTGTTTTTGCAGCACATTTCTTTATTGTTTGTGTTGTGAGTATTTGCAGCATGTGTGTTGTCAAACTGATGAAGATGTT
>NW_015595221.1:0-359 GCF_001515605.1 Sinocyclocheilus anshuiensis | reverse complement strand
TGCAATTAACACATATACTTGATCTAAATCTCACATTATTTAATTAAAACACAGGATCTGAAGAAAACATTTGCTCAGTGCCACAGAATAATGCTTATATAGGTAAAAGGCTTTTATGTTACCGAAGCACCCATATTTTATTGACTTTTACTTATACATTTTTATTCTTCAGTGCCACGTGTTTCTTTGTCAGTTGCAATGTTTTGTTTTTCTTTATGTTGTTTTGCACCATTCTCAGTTTTAATGCAGAAACACTGCACTCACTTTGCCGATCTAAATGTATGAATATTTGTCATGCCTTTAAATCACCTGAACAGTGTTGGGGAAAGTTACTTATAAAAGTAATGCATTACAATATT
>NW_015595220.1:0-359 GCF_001515605.1 Sinocyclocheilus anshuiensis | reverse complement strand
TCATCCGTTTGACATGTAAATGTCATAGCTACTTTTTGTATAGTTAAAGGCAAAGGGGAAAGCAAAATTGCAAAAGGCAAGTAGCCGTTGGTACACTGCGGGGACCTCCACTCGGCTCTCAAAACTTAGAGGTAGAGAAGAGTTTGGCACGCATGGTAAGTTTAAAGGTTCAGTGCTTGTTTTTCTAGGACTCAAACATACAGGGGTATAGAGCGTTTGTAAATTATATAAACATTGTGGAAAATGTGTGTTGTTTAGAATTAGCGGGACTAGAAAGGTCTTAACTTGTATACGCGCCAGGTTTTGGTAAATATTTCTCCTACACTCTTAAAAATAAAGGTGCTTCACGATGCCATAGA
>NW_015595219.1:0-359 GCF_001515605.1 Sinocyclocheilus anshuiensis | reverse complement strand
TAAAATAGTTCATCTGGAGAAAGACACAGCGGAGGAGGTGAGGACCGCACAGTTTACATGAACAAAACCATAATAGCATAATGTTAAAGATCATAATAACCTGCTATAACTCGTATGAACATCAGTGATCCAGCTTCTTTATGTTTGTGTGGGTTTTAGATCAACAACATGAAGGCCAAATTCAAGGAGACGATTGACAAGTGTGACAGTTTGGAGCGGAAACTCAACGAACTCGTCAAAGAAAAACAATCCATTGAGAAGAAGTAAAATTTACTTTATCTTTCAAATTAATTTTTCATAATCATCCGAATCATCGTTTGAAAAGTGAATTTTTGAACTGGTGGTGGCGCTATAGAGTT
>NW_015595218.1:0-359 GCF_001515605.1 Sinocyclocheilus anshuiensis | reverse complement strand
TTTATGAATAAATAGTAATATATAGATATTAATAGTATACGTTATTATGTTTTATAAATAAATAATGATTCTATCAGTGACTAACCACAGCCGAGGAGAATACCAGAGGAATACAGTTCTCGATAAGCCTCCCTTCTCTCAGGCCTCATTGAGGCCTCTTGGATATAAAGTATCCAACTTTCCTATCCACAATCTCTCTGTCTTAAGTCGATCCTGTAAATTCCAGAGAGAATTGCTCTGCAACACTGTGGCCCTGAGAGAAGGGAGGCCGTGGGACAGAAAGTGTTGAACCATGAATCTACGTTTTTCGATTTTGTGGATTATGTTATGAGTGTGTTGGTAGATCCTTTTTCTTAGTT
>NW_015595217.1:0-359 GCF_001515605.1 Sinocyclocheilus anshuiensis | reverse complement strand
AAATCCTGTATAATTCAACCAATCCGATGACGACTTAGAAACTCCCAAAGTGTTTCCAATTTTGTGTGCTGTATGCATCAGATGTTCAGCCAACAGTCCGTGGGCGTGACGTCTGAGGCTGAGACCAACCATAGCATGGCTTTTGTGTTGCAGAATCTAGTACAGTTGCCGCACTTATTATTGGATAGTTGAACTTTTCCCCTCATAAGAGTGCGGGATTAAAGCAACAGAAAGTGGCGTTTCTGAAAGTTTATTGTAAAAACAATTATTTGGTTTCATGATCAGAACAAAATAATAATGTTAACTGGTTACCAGCATTAAAGGGGTCATCGGATGCAAAATTCACTTTACAAGTTGTT
>NW_015595216.1:0-359 GCF_001515605.1 Sinocyclocheilus anshuiensis | reverse complement strand
GTCTTCAGCCTTTTTGTCAATCGGTACAGCACTAGTCGTGAAGACACTTTTTGTAACAGCCTTTTTATAAGTGCTTGATTCTGCATGTAACTTAGCTTGTCCTTTAGTTGTTGAACTTTCCTTTATGTCTCCAAACACTGGATGAAGAGAAATACTTGCTTGCTTGTTAATGAAATTAACTAAATCTTTGAAATTCACTCTAACATTTTGCTTCTCTTGAATTCCACATGCCACCGATCGCTATTTTTCTCTTAATTTGTATGGAAGTTTCACCGCAATGGCTCTTAAATTTGCTGCGTTATCCATCTCTTCCATGTAACTTATATCTGACATTGCATTGCAGCATCCTGACAGAAACA
>NW_015595215.1:0-359 GCF_001515605.1 Sinocyclocheilus anshuiensis | reverse complement strand
ACAAATAAATAAAAAGGAATTAAACATATTATAAACAATTAAATAAAATAAATAAAAACAAACATTTAATTGAATAAATAAACATAAACAATTAAATAAAAAACAAATAATAAATGGAATAAATCATATATAAACATAATAAAAAAAAATAGAAAAAATAAAATAAAATAATCCATAATATTGCAGCTGATGTTTTGCAAGTGTCCAGTGTTAAAAGTGTAAAATGAAATGATATATTTCCCTGTCTATAGTTTCTGACATTAAAGGGTTTGCGACTGTCATGCTAACCGATCGCTCCCTCCATAAATGACAGACCTCTTAGTAGTGTTGTTTTTGGCGGCCTGTTTTAATTTTAGTTT
>NW_015595214.1:0-359 GCF_001515605.1 Sinocyclocheilus anshuiensis | reverse complement strand
ATTATCCTTCCCTCTGGTCAGTGGCAGACCATAGAGTCCATAGGTCACATAGGGCAGCAAAAACCCCCACACACAGCTCTCACACACATTTACACTCCACTTCATCCAAAAACCAGTAAAATTACAAATACTAAAATGCAAGCAAATCTGTCACAATTACTAACATACAGTACATCTAAACAGATGCTATTGTAATTTGTTTATTCAAAAACATTTTCAGTCAAGATTGAATCATATCAGCTAAAATACAAATAGAGGAAACTATAGCTGACCACCAAGGCAACATAAAATAAAAATACATTATTTACTTTCTTAACCCTTTAAAACCTGACATGAAATAATAGTCAGAAAAAAACTTT
>NW_015595213.1:0-359 GCF_001515605.1 Sinocyclocheilus anshuiensis | reverse complement strand
ACATAGATATACATTGTAAGCACACAGCAGTGCATTATCGAGGACGTTAAGGACGTCATAGTCAGAACATTAGATTTGCATCCATGTTAACCCTTTTCATATTCAGAAAATGTTACGTGAAAATCACTGGCATTTATACTTATATAAAGAATAGCATTTTACTCTAATGATGCAATATCCAATGAACATACAACAAACATACTCAGCCCAATTCAATTAATTTATATTTATTTTACATACTAGTCATGGGAACCATAAAGATGAATGAACACAGGTATTAGGAAGCCTTTCATGGGCTAATGTCTTCATGGATAGACAACAACAGGCTTAAAACCTGCAGCAAACACAGAGTCCGGCGG
>NW_015595212.1:0-358 GCF_001515605.1 Sinocyclocheilus anshuiensis | reverse complement strand
GACCACAAGATGGGGCTTTCCACCATGCTTTTAAAAATATGCAGCGATACAGAAGATTTTCTGTTAGGGAAAAACAGGCAATTCTAGACCCCTTTTGGAGGACTTCTGGCCCTTGGCAATTAACTAAATGTCTTTTATAAATGAAGGTGCTCATACTGAAAGTGAGTACCAATGGAATCATTGTAGTTTGAGTGAGAGAATCATGTAAACAGTCATGTCTTCAAAGGGTAATCCACTCAAAAATGAAAATTCTGTCATAAGTTTCTTGCCTCCATGTCATTCCAAACCTGTATGAAATATTTCATTTATCTGTAGAACACAAAAGAAGATATTTTGAAGAATGTTGGTAACCAAACAG
>NW_015595211.1:0-359 GCF_001515605.1 Sinocyclocheilus anshuiensis | reverse complement strand
TATTTTATTTTATTTTATTTTATTCTGTGTCCTTCTGACATATTTTCTTGTATTTTTGGGGCTTGACAGGTTTTTGGGGCTGGAAAGATTTGTCATGATGTATTTTTTAGCCTTTTGGTGATTTTTTTTAAAATTTTTTTTTTTAGTATATATCTTGATTTATGTATTTGTCCTGTATTCTTTTATTTTAATGCGTTTTAGTTTATGTATTTTACTTTTATTTAAAATCAGAGAAACTATCATTTCAACCAAACAGACATTTTTGACAAGTTGATTTAAAATGTTTAATGCAAATAGTAAAATCTAGTAATAAGTAAAAGTAGTAAAAATCTAATTTTAAAGTATTAACACAGTTTTTT
>NW_015595210.1:0-359 GCF_001515605.1 Sinocyclocheilus anshuiensis | reverse complement strand
GATGTGATTAATCAGATTAAAAATTGTAATCGATTGACAGCCCTAGTATAAAGATACTTGCTCACATCAGACACACTGTGTTAATACAATATAAGACCACAGTAAACACTATACAGGCAAAGTCTGATGCTCATCTAATTCTGGCTAAGCCCCGCCCATCCAGACACAAAGGACCAATGGAAGCTGTGCATGGTGATCAGCCAATCAGATTGAGCTGATGTAACTCGCCCCACTATATATATATATCCAGCAGTCTGTGTTCATGCCATCTGAACATTACAACATAACAACAGTCTATAATAACACTGTAACTGTGACACAGAAACATACTCTTGAAAATATTCTTCCAGAATTAGTTT
>NW_015595209.1:0-359 GCF_001515605.1 Sinocyclocheilus anshuiensis | reverse complement strand
AGGCAAAATGGGTCCAAAAGTCTGACAATAAGCAGATCCATATGTTTGGCTTTTATGACATAGTAAACTTGCTCAGTAGTGCACCCGGAACAGCACTGCACTTGTAATGCAGAGTGCTCGGGTACAAGTCCTGTGAAACAGGAGTCACAATAAAAGAACTCAAAGACTCGTATGAGCAAGCCACAATGGCATGGTTGGTTGAGCAAGTGTGTTTTTATCTCACATTTGTTTTTGTTAACTCTATTGTTTAGGTTTAGGGTAAGGTTAATGTACACTGTAAAACCTGATAAGTTAAGAATACTCAAAACATTTGTGGAAACTTATTGCCTCAAAATATTTGAGTAAACGAACTCAATTTT
>NW_015595208.1:0-359 GCF_001515605.1 Sinocyclocheilus anshuiensis | reverse complement strand
CCTGTATATACCCTGAACTGGCTTGTTTATTGTTTTTATTACATGGCCACACTTCCTCATTTCTATGGTTAACATATTGTATGACCTGTCCAAACCATTGATTCGGTGTATCTAGAGATGATCACAGTGGTTGAAAAGTCGACAAGTCACAGAACTTTTTTTTTTGTTGATAGTTTTATTTGCGCTGCTTTATTTGGTGCATTCAATAAGCTGTGAATTAGTTGTTAGTTGAGTGTTTTTTTTTATTGCCATTACAGGCCTCGCATGCTGTTTTTTTAACCCCTTGTCATGTCTGTTACATTTTTATGCATTACGTTTTAAAAACTTCCTTTATGTTGCATTCTGTGAAGCCACCTTTT
>NW_015595207.1:0-359 GCF_001515605.1 Sinocyclocheilus anshuiensis | reverse complement strand
AAGTTGGACAAACACATAAAGCAGGTACATCTGGACCTGGGATTTGGAAAGCTGTTCCAGTTCATCTGAATCACATAATACCATCATAGAAACAAAACTGACTCAAGGGATTATAAGATATCTGATATTCACTAACCATAGAGACACTGCTGTCTGTCAGCCCATGTAATATATTAATATGAGTTATATACTGTACAGTAGTATTAGTTATACAGTATATACAGTAGTATTTATTAATATTTTCTTGCATTTTTTTTTGTAGGTTTTGTGGTTTTCATTTTATTTTTACTTTAAGTTTTTTTTAGTATTTGTTTGTGCTTTTCTCATTTTTATTAGTTTTTTTTTTATATTTATATTTT
>NW_015595206.1:0-359 GCF_001515605.1 Sinocyclocheilus anshuiensis | reverse complement strand
AGCATTTACAAATAACATCGTATCTAAAAAGTATGAGACAACTACAAAAAAACAACAACATACCATTCTAAAACGTTGTGTATGGGTCGTGCTTGCATAGGTTCTACTCGATCCTCTTCAGTAATATTATCTTGGTCTGACTTGGGCTCAAATTGATAAGGCAATATTGACGCCATTGTTTACAATACACTGGAGCACATGCAATTACCTGTTATAGTAAGAGGCGGGACGTTTCCGGACAACATCCACTAGGTGTTTAGCGAATCACAACACACTGGGCTAGCCAATAACCAATCTGTGCCCATTATGAATTTCTGAGGGAGGGGCTTCATAGAACCAGGAAGTCAACAGACCGTTTT
>NW_015595205.1:0-359 GCF_001515605.1 Sinocyclocheilus anshuiensis | reverse complement strand
CAGACTTAGAAAAGAGAAGCATGAACCAACTGTGAAGTAATGAGTCGCACCAAATTGGCAGTTGAGCTGGAGATTTTGACGAGTTTTCCATAATTGCGCTGCTCCTTGAACAAAGCCTTCACCTTCTCCTTGATGCTCATTGATTTGAGTGAATTATTCATTTCAGGGTGCAATAATGCCAAGGTCAGTGCTGTTTAAATCTGACCTTGTCACAGTAAAAGTTATACTTTAGCCCATAACAGGGGTCTATCAAATTTTTCAGGCCAAGGACCCCTTGGGAGACGGAGCATCATTACATACTTTGATATGACACTTACATCACAAAGCCATTAAAATCATTAATGATATAAAGTCTTTTT
>NW_015595204.1:0-359 GCF_001515605.1 Sinocyclocheilus anshuiensis | reverse complement strand
CACACACACACACTCTCTCTCTCACACACATACATACACACACACTCACACTCACACTCACACACTCACTCTCTCTCTCACACACGCACGCACACACACACAAAACGTCGCTCAAACACGTAACATCAGCGCACAACGCTCCTTGAAGAGTTGGAGCCTCAATGCACAGTTAACAGACACATGCTTCATATATACTGCCACTTAACAGTTATCTCATGTGATTCTGCACATTCCACTCTGTTTAGAAGCTACACGTCCACTCTTCCTGTTTATTCAGTAGACTTTAGATTTTTTTATGTTTAAATTTATTTATGCGTGTACATTTAAGCGTACATGTGGAAAGCCATGTCATTTTTTTT
>NW_015595203.1:0-358 GCF_001515605.1 Sinocyclocheilus anshuiensis | reverse complement strand
GAAACATTTATTATTATTATCAATGTTGAAAACAGTTGTGCAGCTAAATATTTTTATTGAAAACCCTTATACATTTTTTCCAGGATTTTTTGATGAATATAAAGTTCAAAAGAACAGCATTTACTTAAAATATAAATTAAGGGAAAAAGTAAAAATCTTTACTGCAACTTGATGAATTTAATGCATATATAAATGTATTTCTTTTAAAAAAAAAAGTGTGTGTGTATATAAACCCTCCAAAATGTAGGAAAAAAAAAAACAATAGTGAAGTTTCATGCAATGACACGGTTTCTGAAAGCGTCAGTGAGCTCACAGAAACAACCTTTGACTGCTGATGAAATTAGAACAGGACTCGACA
>NW_015595202.1:0-358 GCF_001515605.1 Sinocyclocheilus anshuiensis | reverse complement strand
GTTCCGAAGACGAACGAAGCATTTACGGGTTTGGAACGACATGGGTAAGTGATTAATGACAAAATTTTCATTTTAGGGTGGAGTAACCCTTTAAAAACGTATTTTAAAACATCCCATCCAATTTTCTGAAATTGTTCATAATTAAGAGCTTTAATAAAAAACAAACTTAAAAATGAATTAAAATTAAAGATTAAAAATGAATTTGTCACACAGAAAGTCCATTTAAAATGATCCAGTGAAGTCAGAAAGGTGATTTAAATATCTTAAAATAAATAATGACACACATTTACATTTACACAACAATGATATACAGTTTCTCTTATGTAAATAAACTTGATGTCCATAAACATTTTTTTTT
>NW_015595201.1:0-358 GCF_001515605.1 Sinocyclocheilus anshuiensis | reverse complement strand
GCTTTGTGACAAGGTCAGAGAGGGGGTAAAATGGCCATCGGAATCTAAATTATGATACTTTGTTTAACATTTTAAATGAATTGATAAAATAGTACAGGTTATAATTTCTTCAAAATATGCCATTCATGTCATAATCATCTCAAAATGGCATTAAACCCGTTTCATTTTGCTACATAATTTTGTTGCTCTGTGGGTGAAGGTGTTTCTCACCTCTCCGTTCTCCAGAGGATGGATTTTAGAGTAGAAGGAAGTACAGATGACTTCCTCATCATGCATGTAGGACGGCGGGCCTGTTCTGGGAACGACTTTGAAGCGTGTGATGCACTCTGTGCCTGTAATCGCGTAATACTGCCATGGC
>NW_015595200.1:0-358 GCF_001515605.1 Sinocyclocheilus anshuiensis | reverse complement strand
GCGAGAAAGAGGGAGAGGGAAAAAATCCTGGGAACCAGCGGTAAATAAGCGTGTACGCGGCGTCAGGCAAACAGTTCAACTCTGGATATGCACAAAATAGAGATACTTTCACTTCCAGGGCTGTTCTTCTGACTTACCTTTGCGGTATCTGCATTGTAGGGCTTCTGTCCTGCCGCCCCGACTTCCTGAGGTACGGTCAAAATGTATGTGCCACACAAGGGAAAAAATCAAACTCCGTCCGAAAGAGAGGCGGCACACCGGGGACTGTTCAGCAGAGACGCGGCGACATATCTGATGTAAATGACCCACATAGATTAAGGTAATTCATTGAAATCGCTGCGGAGTAACAGTGAATTGT
>NW_015595199.1:0-358 GCF_001515605.1 Sinocyclocheilus anshuiensis | reverse complement strand
GTCTGTTTGCAGAGTTCTGATTGGCTGTATGTCTGTTTGCAGTGTTCTGATTGGCTCACCTTGTTTGTTGTCACCACTCATGTAGTCGAGAAGCTTCTGCTGCAGATCACCTGACACCTGATCAAAAGTCCGCCCCTCCAGACTCACACACACGTACTTACACGCGTCATAGCGGCGCACCTCATAACTCACCCCATCCTGACAGAGAGAGAGAGAGAGACAGACCATCAGTGGTGAGTCAGTTAGTTTCAGCAGAACAAATGCCTTCAGCCACATAAACACACACTCACACACACACACACACAAATACAGTCACACACATACTGAAACAACGTGTGTGTGTGTGTGTGTGTGTGTG
>NW_015595198.1:0-358 GCF_001515605.1 Sinocyclocheilus anshuiensis | reverse complement strand
TTTTCCACGACATTCTAATTTATTGAGATGCACCTGTACTGTGACCCAAAAAGCATTTGGAAATCATTCATGAGCAGCGCAGAAATATCTCCATTACAGCAACGCTGCATATTAAATTGCCCAAAAACATATTTGGACACTTAAATCATGCTTAAATTGTCATTGCATTAGATAACAACATATTAAAGGAAGTGGCATATGTTTTAAAGGATAGCACACACTCTTCAAGAAAAACATTTCATAAAATCTATTTTTGGGGGCCACTGCGTGTAAAGATTCACATTTCTGGGCGGGTTTATGAATGATCTTCCCTCGCAATATCATGTTACATCCGCACTGAAAATCAAACGGTGGCTGA
>NW_015595197.1:0-358 GCF_001515605.1 Sinocyclocheilus anshuiensis | reverse complement strand
TATATATAAAGCATCTTCAGCCTTCTCTCTATTTATCAGCTATTAATAATGGGATTTCATATATGAAAAGTAATTTCCCCAAAAATGGATGCAAGCATTAAATCTGAAGGAGCATTGCCAAGAGGAAATATGACTTTTAGATTTTGTGATGTGATTTTGATCAGCTCAAGAGGATTTTGCTTAAGATGAGTAAACAACCGAAGGGACTTGAGCAGATGCACTTGAATTTGTTAAATTGAGTTTTACTGGCTGTAAGAAATCTCACCCTCCTTGTGAATGAAGCGACTGTCTGTGTGAATGCTGAGATGAATTCATATGCTTCCCGTACATTTGTTTCATACAGACTGAACAATTGTGG
>NW_015595196.1:0-358 GCF_001515605.1 Sinocyclocheilus anshuiensis | reverse complement strand
GGGGACATCGGATGCCCATTTTCCACAAGTTGGTATGATTCTTTAAGGTCTTCATGAAATGTTTGCAACATACTTTGGTTAAAATTCCTCAATGGCCGTGTAAATCCTTTTTACCTTGTCAAAAACAGCTCTGTTTACAGAGTTAAAATGTATGAGACTGAAACAAAATATTTTATCAAAGTTAGCACTATTAAAGAAATCTGATCTGTTTCATTTACTCTATGTATGACTGACAAATATGCTTCACATTAAGTTTATTAAACTGTCTAATCCAAATGGATGGACATTTTATATGCAGTTTATTACATAAATATTAAGTGCATTTTTATTCAAATTTGATTGGTTTTCATTGTTTTGT
>NW_015595195.1:0-358 GCF_001515605.1 Sinocyclocheilus anshuiensis | reverse complement strand
TTAAATATTAGAAATCTAGGAATAGAAGTTCAGTTTTGTTGGGTTGCAGCACATATTGGTATCAAAGGTAATGAAAAAGCTGATGGAGCATTGGAAAAAGAGCGAGTAGAAATGAATATTTCAATGGGAAAAGGAGAGATTAAAGCCAAGATTGAATATGAAATAATGCAAATATGGCAATAAAGAATGGGAGTCTGAGTCTAAAGCTAAACATCATCATATAAAGGAGGAAAAAGGATAAATATGGCAAACATGGCGAGAAGAAGTAGTATACTGAAGGCTGAGATTAGGTCATACTGGATTGAATGATACGTTGCAGACAATAGGGAAGAGTAATGGATTATGTACAAGATGTCAA
>NW_015595194.1:0-358 GCF_001515605.1 Sinocyclocheilus anshuiensis | reverse complement strand
TATATGTGCGTGTGTGTTCACTACAAAGCATTTGCTAACATTTGAGCTAAAATATCACATCACATTATGGAGGTAATCAGAAACGCCTGCAGACGTGATGCAGTTGACAGTCCACTGGAATCGTAAATAAAACTTAAGCAACAATGGACTTATCAGCTTTTCCTTTTTTCTTCAAGGGAAAGAGGATCGGAATTCTTGACATTCCTGTCAGAGCCGGCTCTGGTAATGGATCTCAAGATGGCAGGTCTGCATTGTAGCAGCTCATCTGAGATGTTCTGGGATAGCTCTCGGCTTACAGGAACCTCCCTGAAATTGGCCTCAGGTGCAGGGATTACCGCTCTTCTGTGTGCTGAACAAA
>NW_015595193.1:0-358 GCF_001515605.1 Sinocyclocheilus anshuiensis | reverse complement strand
AAAGTGCAACATTGTCATTATCTTGTTCACATACTTTCATTGTGGAATTACGCAGGTCAAACATTTAGTTAGGAAATCAATAATAGAGTTGTTACACATAATTAGATACATGACACAGACATTACTTGTAATTAATCTAATATAATCTAATAGTCACTGAGTGAAACAGTTCTCTCCTCTTCATGTTTTCATTAACAACAAACAAATGCATCCACAATGTACAAACAAGAATGTGAGAGGAATTTATACATTTATGCAGAGGACAGATTTGTGAAATGAAACGGATGTCAGTTAAATACTTCTAGTAAAAACTACACTGTTTTTGAGACTAGGGTCCCTTGTGTATTACTCTAAAAAA
>NW_015595192.1:0-358 GCF_001515605.1 Sinocyclocheilus anshuiensis | reverse complement strand
AGACAGACAGACAGAACAATAGACAGAATGACAGAACAATAGAATGATAGATTTTGAACGATAGAACGATAGATAGAACGACTGAACAATAAATAGAATGATAGATTTTGAACGATAGATATAACGACTGAACAGATACAGTGGCGTAGCGCAAATCCGCAGGGCCCCCCGTGAACCGCAAGCCGTATTGCTCAATATTGGAAATATTTCTTTTTTTAAACCGTGAAGGCGAGCCAGTGGATATCATGCAAGCAACATGCAAACGTTGTGCAAGACTTATGCCGGTGAACGTCTTTCACCATGAAAGTGAAAGTTAAAAACTAACGGCGCTTTCGGCATCTGACGACACAAGCATTAA
>NW_015595191.1:0-358 GCF_001515605.1 Sinocyclocheilus anshuiensis | reverse complement strand
TTTATTTTCACTTCCGAATGAAGAGGCTGCAAAGAATCAGTGGTTGACATTCATTTTTTTCCACTGTGCCACAGCAGCACAATCCCAGTCTTTTTTGTGTTCCCATCATTTTACTGATGACTGCTTCTATAATCTCAGGGAGTTCAACGCAGGATTCACAAACCGCTTGATATTGAAGGATGGCTCAGTACCCAGTTTATTTGGACCAGATTGCTCCTGTGAAACTCGACTTGTAAGTATGATTAATAATTGATGTTTATATTTTCTAGGGATCATTCAAAATACACATATTTCTCTATAAAACATCTAATGCTCAACTAAAGCAGAAACGCATATCTGTCGTACTTTGTGGCAACAG
>NW_015595190.1:0-358 GCF_001515605.1 Sinocyclocheilus anshuiensis | reverse complement strand
GTAGAAACATCTAAAGGAAACACCAAACATCTCCATTTACTCTCATTGCAGCTCATTGCTGTTTAGGAGAAACAATTGAGACATTAAAGAGATATTAAACATCTCACTTGTTTATATTAAGCATTGCATTTATGTTTCTTTTCAGGTGCCCCAGAAAATAAAATAATAAAAAAGCAAATAAATAGGACATAAAGAAGTGCCTAAATAAATGAAAAGCACCTAAATAAATAAATAAATTAATTAATACATAAATAAATAAATAGCAAAGAAAAAAAAATATATAGTACAAATTAAAAGTGAACAATTTAAAAAGCAAATAAATAAATAAATAGCACAGATTACAATGAAAACAAACAAA
>NW_015595189.1:0-358 GCF_001515605.1 Sinocyclocheilus anshuiensis | reverse complement strand
TTTCTTTGGAGAATGCTTCCTGCTGGACAAGTTTGATCACCACTTGAGCAGCCCTCTGACGCTCCTCAACAGTAATATAATCACTGGGGTATTTCTGTTTTGATCCTAGTCTTTTTATCCTTACAACAACCTTTAGAAGCATTGACCAAGAAGAAAATCGACTGAAACAACTGAGAATGTCCGTACTGTCACTGACGGTGGTCGCGAATGTTTGGACTGATTTAACTTCAGGGTCACCAACATTATTACATATAGTTGTATTAATGTAATACCACTGACTCTGATCCGTAATGTCTCTTATCAGCTGCACACAGTTAGCAACGAATACATGAAACCTTCGTGCTTCGTTGTTAATATA
>NW_015595188.1:0-358 GCF_001515605.1 Sinocyclocheilus anshuiensis | reverse complement strand
CTGGGGTTCTGGGAGTTCAATAGGATGCCCCAGGGGATCACCAACGCCCCAAGTACATTTCAAAGTCTGATGGAACGATGTATGGGCGATTTGAACAGGAAAGAAGTTTTAGTCTTCATCGACGATCTGATAGTTTTCTCTGAAAGTCTCGAAGAGCATGAGTCACGGCTCTTGCAAGTCTTGAAACGACTCAAGGAGTATGGATTAAAATGAAAATGAAAAGTGTACGTTTTTCCAGACCTCTGTTCGATACCTGGGTCATATTGTATCTGAGAATGGAGTGGAGACAGATCCGGTGAAAACCGAGGCCCTTAAACTTGGCCAAGGCCCAGGAACCTCAAGGAATTAAGGTCCTTCC
>NW_015595187.1:0-358 GCF_001515605.1 Sinocyclocheilus anshuiensis | reverse complement strand
AAAAACATTGTAAACCTCTATCTAGAGGAAACCCATAGCAAACTAGTTTAACATTTAAACATTTAAATAACAAAATTAAGTTACAGCAGAAGTTTTATCACTGCGTGATTCTTTATAGATGCTCTTAAAAGCATGAAACAGGCTTGTGTGCGGCTTGAGTAGTAAAATGATAAATAGACAGCTTTGTCCAGAAATGATGGACCTTCTCAATTAAATTATATTTTTGAATCATAAAAAAAATCAAACATGAAAAAAAAACATCATTACGCATTGTCTTACCCTATGAGAGAAGCCAGACTAATTGTGGTTTTCTTGGATATCTACATGAGTCCATTATGGTGGCCAATAACAGCCTTTA
>NW_015595186.1:0-358 GCF_001515605.1 Sinocyclocheilus anshuiensis | reverse complement strand
GTAAGGGTCAATGACAAATAAAGATGTCCGAGATGATGAAAGGAGGAATCATTTAAAAATCTAGTTCATAATGCAAGTGCCAAGTTATTATGAATGTAATCTTAGCACATATGTTGGTTTCATGCAGTTATGCTGTATATTTAAAAATAAAATGTATTTAATGATTTTAAAAATGTCAAGTGGTGTAACCATCATGGTATAAGTGATAAAATATTACACTTTGAATAAATATTATCATTATCAAATAAATAAATAAAAAATAAAAAAGTCAAATGAATTTAATCATGAAATTTTATCAAGATTACTCCAATTGACTTGAAGTAATTTTTCCTTGTCATACTTTTTTTTTTTTTTTTTA
>NW_015595185.1:0-358 GCF_001515605.1 Sinocyclocheilus anshuiensis | reverse complement strand
GGCCACCAGGGGGCCCCCAAGAGTACATGAAATGTCAGCTTGATTATTTATTTATTTTGTGATATATTGTGTGAGTGGACAATGGTAATTATACAAAAACGCAATATTAAATAATTAAATAATATATATGTATCATCTTATTATTTCCATAGCGATGCGTCCATAGACTGTATTAGGACACGCGTCATAGACAAATCAGAACCAGATCAGAGTTTAATGTAGGTTAGTCGGAATCAGCTCTGAACTAATTGTTTTCACACGTTTACGGAGTTCTACGGACTCGCAGATCTTCCCATTATAACAAGAAATAATCCACATAATCCATTTAAAATTTGAAGAAAAGTTTTGTTTGTCCACG
>NW_015595184.1:0-358 GCF_001515605.1 Sinocyclocheilus anshuiensis | reverse complement strand
CAGTTGTGTGAGCGCTTTTGAATGGGCCCAGTATTCACAACGGAGATCACAACAAACGCATTGTCATCGGCACCCGGAACTGGACAGGGTGATCGGAGGCATTACAGAGGCTGTTTGGGTGCGGTAGACCCCGCTAGCATGGCCCATTTGTGTCTGAAGCTGTCAGTGGTAATCATTAGTAACAGCATTCCCTTTCAATCCCCCTAAAAAGATCAAAACCGCTCATTAAAAGAGGGGTACTGATGGTCTTTGTGTAAAACGAGGGGAGGGCGGGGCAGTCTGTCAGTGAGCGCAGTCTCGGTGTGGGAGTGGCCTCAACTCAAAGCTGTCAGCGATATGAAGTCATTGGTGACAGCCG
>NW_015595183.1:0-358 GCF_001515605.1 Sinocyclocheilus anshuiensis | reverse complement strand
TTTTGGACCAGTGTCTGATGTTAAGATGGTAAGAAAATACAGCACACAAATGTTACATCTTTATTTTTGTGTTTATTATTGTACAAATTCGATTTAGCTATAGTGCTTTGTGTCTTGTGGCTAAAGTAGCCTACTTTCTAAGTCGATAATAAGCTGTCATTTTATTTCTGTCTCACACATCTGTTCAAATTAATTTCAGTATGTCAAATCTCACCCACACTATGCTTAAAAAATAACTCAAATGATGAATTCATATCGGTTGTAGCCGTAAAAAAAAGAATATGTTTCACAGAAAGAAATTGTTTTTTCTCTCAGGAGTTCACCATGGATATGTTTTTCCGCCAAATGTGGGTTGACG
>NW_015595182.1:0-358 GCF_001515605.1 Sinocyclocheilus anshuiensis | reverse complement strand
TACCAACCCTAGACTGGCCGGGTCGTGACAATTGGGGGCTCGTCCGGGATTTGAACCCGGGACCTCTCACCTCTCACCTGATAAACTCCCTCACGTTCAGAGTCGGACGGCTTCCACCAGCGCATTAGTACACCATCGTCCTAACAATAACCTACCGGCGCATCTGAAATTTGCGTTCTATCTGCAGCAGCACTGATACATTTGCTCAGTGATACATCAGATTTTTGAGCAGCAAGTAATTGTATTCTGCCCACTTTTAAGGGAGCCTCATCCTCTTTTAAATACTCATCACCTTGGGGCCGTTGCGGCTGAACAAACAGATCGGGGAACGAATTTTACCTCGAACATGTTCGAACAG
>NW_015595181.1:0-355 GCF_001515605.1 Sinocyclocheilus anshuiensis | reverse complement strand
GATAGATAGATAGATAGATAGATAGATAGATAGATAGATATTTCCCCCAGGGGAAATGCCATCACACAGAAGCTGTTTCTCATTTCGGAGGCTGTGTCCTCCGAAGGTCGCATTTGAGGGCTGCTGCATACGTCTTCGGGATAGGCTCATTTTTAAAAAAGTAACCGTTAAATTGCAACATAAAAAAAGAAATCACAATATTTTACATCTCACAAGGAATAACAGTCAATTTTAGTATGGTTACTTTTCTTAAAATTACTTTTCGGCAATAGTGCATGGGAAACACTGCAGTGCATGTAGCGCCCTCTATTGAACAGGCATGTGAGGTAACGAATTACAAATTCTCACGTTACTG
>NW_015595180.1:0-358 GCF_001515605.1 Sinocyclocheilus anshuiensis | reverse complement strand
GACTGAGAGAAATATTTGCCTGAAAGCATGCATTTCTCAGTCCTTTCAGAGTGATATCCAGGAATCTTGCTGTTTATGTTACATTTTGTGACAGTCATCGAGGATTGGCTATGCATTGCAGTTGAACATATGTCACAAAATGAAATGCAAATTCGCTGTTTTAATTGCTTTGAATAGCAAAGACTGTATCAAAGGCAATATAAAGGAACACAAGGAGTTTTCAGTTCTGCCGGAACACAGAACAAACCAATCTACTTATGCTGATTACTATGAATGAGGGCATGCATTATTAACATGAATAAATCCACATGTATCAACAATTGCAAATTACCTTCCATAATCAGCAGACTTAGAAAAG
>NW_015595179.1:0-358 GCF_001515605.1 Sinocyclocheilus anshuiensis | reverse complement strand
CATATACATTACTATACATCTTAAGGTAGTGCAAAAATGGATGTACTGCACATGATTACACTATGAGTGTATAATCAATACTGCTCATAAATGTCAAAACAGAAGAAACCACATATATGATTCAACCAATCTGTACATATTTAACAGCAGTCCATCAGGTAGCAGCATAGGGAAGAATAACATTAATGAATCAGTCAGTCCATACCTATGTATTCAACAGTCCATCAACCAGTATATCTGTACATGTCAATGTGAGTTGAGCAGTCTAATAGCTTGTGGAAAAAAGCTATTTCTGAATCTGGTAGTCTTGCATCGCATACTTTGATAGCGTTTGCCAGAAGGCAGAAGGCTGAACAGT
>NW_015595178.1:0-358 GCF_001515605.1 Sinocyclocheilus anshuiensis | reverse complement strand
GTATACACAATGCTGTAACGATACGATCAGAGTTGTAAATTACATGAGATGTAGATTGATTATAGATTACTCGGATAGAAACAAACGCAAATATAGAAGAAATTACAAAGTATAGAGTCAGATACATTCAAAAATAAAAAAGCATTCAAACGCTTAAAAGCATACGACAATCAGAGTATGTAAATCACATCAGATATAGAATGATTACAAAATATTTGGAATACAAACACATGCAAATATAGAAGAAATTACAGTATACAGTCGGATAGATTCAAAATAAAAAAACATTTCAATTGTCATCAGACCAAAAATGATATTGGTTATAAAAGCATTATCTATCGATGTTGTAGACAACCAT
>NW_015595177.1:0-358 GCF_001515605.1 Sinocyclocheilus anshuiensis | reverse complement strand
CTTCATTAAGACTGCATACTCACATTTAACAGACATGGACAGTTTCTTACTATTTTAAAGAAAGCAACTTCACACTGACTTCAATACAGAAATCCCTGTCCTTTTAACATGAAAATGCAAAATGCTGCAATATCCTCCAAGAGTGGGTCAAGGGTTCAAGGGTTTTACTGTCAAAACATTTCATAGCTCATTATATGCTTTTGATTTGGCTGAAACGTTGACATTTACCTGTTCTATTTTTCTGCCGTGCATAGAACCACTCCGATCAATGATAAACACCACATTTTTGGGAATACGTGGAACATCAGAGGGTGCAAAGTAGTGGACGAAATAGCCATTTGATACCTGAGAGAACAGA
>NW_015595176.1:0-358 GCF_001515605.1 Sinocyclocheilus anshuiensis | reverse complement strand
CACACTCTCTCTCGCACACACACACACACACACACACACAATCTGCCAATATGGCAGTAGTGATCTGAATCAGTGACAGATTGTTAGCGTTATTATTTTCTCTTTAGTAGTGGAACTCGAGTTCCTCCGCATTGATAGTTTATCACTGTAAACACACACAGATCAGAGTTCAGATGAAGGTGAGATGCTTGTCCTCTGGGATGCCGTAGTTCTTTTTATTCTCTTCAAACACCTGCGTCAGAGCCTAAAACACAGAACAACACTGAGTCGAGTGTGGAAACAAAGCGACGCACATTAAGACTGGTTATGACGTGTGTGTAATTCACCTCCATGTAGAGCGTGTGAAGAGCGTCGATGT
>NW_015595175.1:0-358 GCF_001515605.1 Sinocyclocheilus anshuiensis | reverse complement strand
CTTAACCTCAGATCAAAGTACATCAGGAATAGTGTTATCAAAGAGGTTACCCCCCTCCCCACCCCCCCAAAAAAACACTCTAAATAATTAAATGAATGGAAAGTGTATCTCAGCATTGCTAGTGTCACTTATGTAACACAAGGAAAAACACATCTGAGTTCTGTTGCATGTTATTGCTGTCTTAAACATGAAATAAGCCTTATGACGTACTTGACTTGTTTTCTCGCAGATGTATGGTAGCACGCAATTCTGAGAATCACATTTACATGGATCCATCCATGTAACATGGGTCCATCACATATGGGCATGCTGTGCTAAAGGGTCAGAGATTGTTGACATGGATGTTTGGGGGAGGGAG
>NW_015595174.1:0-358 GCF_001515605.1 Sinocyclocheilus anshuiensis | reverse complement strand
CGCATATCGCATTTTTCTTCAATATCGCACAGCCCTAATACACATCCAAAACAATCACAGCTAGACCAAATGGTCAAAGCACTTGTAAAATACTCACAAGTCATGGAATCTGTCTAGAGAAAGGTCTGCAGTGAAAACATCCATGAGCCCAATAACCTGTACGGGTTCAACCAGAGAAAGTGGTTATTAAATACAGCACAGCATGAAGCCTGCAAATCTGTTCAAATATGACAGGGCAGATGAGAAACCCTCATCATGGAGTGTCAATCTTTGGTATCCTACATTATCATGCTTCATGTGTTTGAGTAGCCTAAGCTCCCGATAAGCTCTTTTGGCAAACAGGTCAGACTGGAAGGGA
>NW_015595173.1:0-358 GCF_001515605.1 Sinocyclocheilus anshuiensis | reverse complement strand
TCAGCTTCCCACTCTCTGGGGTGAACACGCGAATCTTCCCATCATTCCAAGCTGACAAAAAAAGTTATCAAATAAAGTAAGCTATCTCAGCTGCAAATGAATTGTTTGGGACTCCAAATGTGTTAAACGATGAATCAATTAACACGTTTGTGCATAATTTAAACATAAATAATTATTTTTGTATAATTAATTACTGAATTCACCCTGTGAAATAAATATTGGAGTTTTGTGACTTTGCAGTCTATGTCTATTAACTATATAAATATACATTTAAAATTATTTTGTCCAAAAAAAATCCTAAATATATATATTTATTTAATTAGAAAATACTAATTAATAGATAAAAAGTGTAATATAG
>NW_015595172.1:0-358 GCF_001515605.1 Sinocyclocheilus anshuiensis | reverse complement strand
AGAATGTCTAAAGTGGACTATCGAAATAAAGTGTAACCAAAAAAAGTACTTTCATAAAAATGACTAATATGTACACTTTATCTATTAATATGTACATTTAAGGTACCAATATGTAACCTTAAGGGATAAATAAAGTACAAAGGAGTAGCTTTTGAAAGGGTACTGCCCCAGTGACAGCTTTTGTACCTTTTTTTCAGTGTTGAGATTTTACGATTTAATAAAGGTGTAGAAGTCATCCATGTAAAATCTAATTAGTTAGGCTTACTTAAAAAAAGCATACAAACTGATTGCCTTGAAAAAACTAAGTAAAGTTAAATAGGAGTAGTATGTTGTACTGACAAATGCTTAGTTAGTATAG
>NW_015595171.1:0-358 GCF_001515605.1 Sinocyclocheilus anshuiensis | reverse complement strand
AGGGGAATTAAGGGAAGGAAGATGAGAGCAGATGTGAAAACTCTCTGAGGGAGTTGAGATGATGTTCAGGTTTTACTCCGGTCCGGACGAGAACGCTGAGAACGCCTCGTCTGGATCACCTCCCTCAAATCTTGCCTATTACCCTTTGACTCACGCCTCCTTAGAGCCCTACTTGAAGGCGGGGGAGGGGAGCGAGTCGCAACACTAGTCTTCTCTGCCCTCCTCTGACTCTTAGATCGAGATGGGCCAGAACCCCTCTGTTGTTCGGGCTCAGACCTGGACCTTCGTGGAATTAAGGATTTAAAGGCAGCCAAGCGCGTTTTGGCCTCCTTAAACTTCTCGACCACCGTCTCGACGG
>NW_015595170.1:0-358 GCF_001515605.1 Sinocyclocheilus anshuiensis | reverse complement strand
AGAGGCGGACGTGACCCGAACTGAATCTTGTAGCCTCTTTCTACATTGTGCAAGACCCAATGAGACACATTTCGCAGAAGCTTCCATGCTGCCAGATGATGTACTAAGGCAACCAGTCTCTCGTGACTGGCCTCTGGTGTATTTAGAGCTGCTAGCTCGGTGTCCTGAAGCAGAGGACCAGCAGGAGACAGCCGATCTAGCTGCGCTAGAGACCTCCTTGGAGGTAGCGAGCCTTTCAGGACTATTACGTTTCCGGGCGGAAACTGAGAGATACACTCACTGGAGATCGCTGTGCCCTGAAGCACCGGGGGTGGCAGGGTTAACGGAACGATCTCCTGAGGGCACTGAGGAGAGACGG
>NW_015595169.1:0-358 GCF_001515605.1 Sinocyclocheilus anshuiensis | reverse complement strand
TTGAATCATCTGTGGCTAATCATTTGCACCCAAGTCGCAGGGCAGTGCTCTCTTCAACCGCAGCCTCGCTGCCAGGGAAAACAGAGCGCTTCGCTGCCTATAAATTATCTGCTCTGGCCATTCATGCTTTGAATGCGACGTCCCTCCTTACTGCCTATCAAGCGGAGATATTTGAGGAGATGGGGCATCAGCTGGACTCCGGATCTCCCAACCCAGCACTCTGGGAGGAGATATGTGTCATCACAGATTTAAACCTGTGCACGTTCTAAGCTGCGGTCAGAGTATGGGCTTAGCGGTTGTGGGAGAGAGATCACTATGGCTGGGTTTGTCAGGCCTCTCTGACAAAGAGAAGGTGGAG
>NW_015595168.1:0-358 GCF_001515605.1 Sinocyclocheilus anshuiensis | reverse complement strand
TACTGCACTAGACGCTTCACACACACCCTGTGTGCTAATCCACACGCACACAGGGGATGCATGTATGTAAATAAATAAATACATACATGCATACCGCTGTGATAGATTTGTGTGATGAAAAGCTCGTACATCTCAATCACACTTGTTACAAGTGACTTGTGTTCATTTTTTAAAAATGGCAACTTTGTATACTATACATCACACTAGCTTTGACAGCAAGTCATGTGAGTGATTGTGACAAATTACATAACATCTGAGACTGCAAATGTTGAGGGGTGCAGTCGTGGCCTAGTTAGAGAGTTGGACTTGTAACCCAAAGGTCGCAGGTTCGAGTCTCGGTACCGGCAGGGATTGTAGG
>NW_015595167.1:0-358 GCF_001515605.1 Sinocyclocheilus anshuiensis | reverse complement strand
TCCTGTTCCCGAGTTTAGCCCAGAGAGGGCTCCAGTCCCCGAGTTGAGCCCAGAAAGGGCTCCAGTCCCCGAATTTAACCCAGTGAGGGTTCCTGTCCCCGAGTTTAGCCCAGTGAGGGCCCCAGTCCCCGAGTTTAGACCAGTGAGGGCTCCAGTCCCTGAATCCAGTCCAGAGCTTACTCCTGTGCCCGCGCCTCCAGAGGGCCCTCCAGAGCCCGTTCCTCGAAAGTGCCCTCCGGTGCCCGCGCCTCCTCAGCGCCCTTATGACACTGTTCCAGCCAAGATGCCTGTAATTCTCCCCAAGTATTTTTTTTGGTGGGGGGGTTATAGGGCTCCAGCCGTAGAGATCGTGGCGGGG
>NW_015595166.1:0-358 GCF_001515605.1 Sinocyclocheilus anshuiensis | reverse complement strand
TAATGAAACGTTTTCCAAAAATTAACAAATTTACAATGTATTGTTAAATACTATATATTTTTACCAGGTATAAGTAATTAACAGGTTCACAGTTTTTTTTTATATAATTATGTATTACTTCCATGTATTGTTTCAACCGCATTTCCTGTTTACGGCGGCGTCGACGTCATTACTTTGCCACTAACCAATGAGAAGCGTTGTGGGTGGGGTGACACGTGCAGCCCGACCCAGGTGCCTCGATCTGCTTGGACTCTAGGCAACGTAGGATGGACGAAACCATACAGTGAATGGGGGGAGATAATTTTGCTGGAAATGCATAAATAAGCCGTAATTTTGTTTTATTTGTAACTCTTTGGTA
>NW_015595165.1:0-358 GCF_001515605.1 Sinocyclocheilus anshuiensis | reverse complement strand
ATTTAATTGATTCATTCATTGATCAGTCGTTTTATATTATTTTTCCATTGATGTTTAATCTTATCATTGTGTGGTTTCAATGAATATTTGACTTCACATGAAAGATAATGTCTCCATTTTAAAGCTTTAGCATCACAGGAGATGTTGTGAAGCAGTAATTTTACTTTGGCTGTGGGATAATAACACCTGTTGGATTTGTGCTGCACTGTAAAATCTAATTAGTCAGGCTTACTTAAAAATAGCATAATGCTTAGTTAGTATAGTTAGTATAGTACATGCGAGTTCTCGTAACTAAAAAAGAACTGTAGGGAGCACTTGATAATTTACTTTAGGTTTACTCTTGACTTAGTATAGCTAC
>NW_015595164.1:0-358 GCF_001515605.1 Sinocyclocheilus anshuiensis | reverse complement strand
TGTGTGTGTGTGTGTGTGTGTGTTAACAATGATGATCTCATAGTGTATGTATGCAATCAGAAAAACATGTTTGACATGATGTCATTGTCTTTCTCTGGTGTCCTACCAGACCTACAATGCCTGTTCAACCTCATCTAAATATTTTATCATATGAGTAAAAGCGGCAAGCAGCCATCCTCAGGCTTTTTTAAATGTGTTGTTATGTGCATAATGTCTTCCTCTCTTATTTTTACAGTTGATTTAATGCCAAAGAGTCTAGAAGGTACAGTTGAGGGATATCAACATTTCCCTCTATGTCTTTGTGCATGATAGACATTTCAGTTTAGTTGACAGGCAGAGAGCTCTCCTGCAGGGACTG
>NW_015595163.1:0-358 GCF_001515605.1 Sinocyclocheilus anshuiensis | reverse complement strand
TCACTCCACTGTAATCACTGTTAAACTACTTAACCCTCAATCGCAAGTGCGCTCCACGCAAAACTAAAACCAATGAGAAAAGTACTCAAAGAGGACTGGAAACTTCTTGAAATCTATTAAAAGTTATGTTTCATCAGCCTCCTGAAGCGCACGTAACCTGCAGAGCCGGTGGCCGACTGTCACAATATTCAAGCTTAACACGAGCTTTTTTTCTCTTACAGCTCGGGTGGGGAATGTTTTCTTGGCCTGCGCCGAGGTCTGACAGATGCTGCCCATCCAAAAGACTCTTGACTCTGCCAAAAATATCAGGCAGGAAATTAGGGGAGGCAATCTATTATTTAAAACAACAAGCGACAGT
>NW_015595162.1:0-358 GCF_001515605.1 Sinocyclocheilus anshuiensis | reverse complement strand
ATAACTGAAGGGGAACAACATGATGTGTCATAACATATCACAATAGACAAATGTGACAGTATGTATCGTCTATAGTTCAACCAAAATAAAAGTTTAGACAGATTTAATTTAGCATGAAATATGGTAATGGCTCATCAAATGTGATGAATCCAGAAGATCACACACTAAAGCGTCTTTGTTTATTAATTGTAATACATAATAAAAAAAAATACATTACTTTATAAAATTCAGTAATTAAAACATTTTAAATGTATGTAGTGAGGGACTGAGTGAAATCATATGGGTCTAATATAATTCTGTATTTTTAACTAATCAGAATCATGAATATTTCATGAATGTTTTAAACAACATCAATCTG
>NW_015595161.1:0-358 GCF_001515605.1 Sinocyclocheilus anshuiensis | reverse complement strand
TATAAAACATTTAATACATATAACATTAAATGTAATATTTAGACCAAAACTGGATGTAAATAACATCTGGGCTGATTTAAATTTTTTCCTAAATCAAAAAGTAAAAGGACTCAATTATACTTATTTATAAAATCATATCAACATACAATATAGTGGCTACAGTCATATTTTGGGATTTATTATGAGTGTTTCCTTCACATATAGTGTTGCAGGTCACTACGGCACTAAACCTGTAACTTTAGCTTCTTGCATTCTTTCTTATGTAGACAACAGGTTAAGTACAAATATAAATATGCAACACAGTGCATAAATTTAGCAAAATGCTCCTCTTTATAGTTATTTTTCTAGCTGACTAATG
>NW_015595160.1:0-358 GCF_001515605.1 Sinocyclocheilus anshuiensis | reverse complement strand
TTTGGCAAACAGGTCAGACTGGAAGGGACGATGGAGTTTCTTGATGGCCACCTTTGCCCCTTTCCTCCGGTCAAATGCATAGCTGAGGAGTAAATCACCAGTTGTAAATGCTACATGCATTTCAAACTAGAGTACAGAAATATAAAGGTTATTGCCATTGAACTATCATATAGCTATTATGTAAACCAAAGTATTATCAATTTTAATGTTTCAAACAAACAAACAAAAACTAAAAAGTAATCAAATCTTGACTAGTACATTTTTCAACGTAACTACTAACTATTATTTAGATACTAGAACTGATTCCAGTAGTGGCTAGTGTCTATTTAATCTATCCCTCAAGTTAAATCTAGTGTTT
>NW_015595159.1:0-358 GCF_001515605.1 Sinocyclocheilus anshuiensis | reverse complement strand
CTTGACACTGCAGAAGTCTGGGCCAATTCTATTGAAAAAGGATAATAAAAAACCCCCCACTTATTTCAGTAATTTAAATTAGGACTGTAAATGTGGTAAAATAATTGTGATTACCCCTAATTCTGACTATGCTAAAAGCTGTCTATAATAAAGGTGTCAAATCGTACACTTATTTTCATTTACATCCTTCATTCTAGGGTCAATTAAATTACTGTTAAAGTTAATGGACACAAACCCTTATGCAATATTCACATGAAAGCCTGAAACAATTTAATTATTTATTTAATCTGATTATTAAATACATTTACATAACTTTAATGAGTAACATGAGTTATAAGGCATCTTAAAATGAACAGTG
>NW_015595158.1:0-358 GCF_001515605.1 Sinocyclocheilus anshuiensis | reverse complement strand
GTGGCATATACACTGATGCAGATATATCTGTGACAGGCTCATATCGGCTGATAAAATCGGCAGACAGATAAATTGGTCTGCTTTAGTCTAAAGTGATTTTCTTAGCCCTTTTCCTCACTGTGGAGCTGTAAAGATCCTGGAGGTTGGGCAGGGGGGAACCAATAATGCTTTCCGCAGTCCTGGTTGTCCGTTGTAGTCTCTTGATGTCTGATTTGGTAGCTGAGCCAGACCAGACAGTTATGGATGTACATAGGACAGAATCAATGATGGCCGAGTATGTGTGAAGTGCAGATCAGAGCGGGTGTGGGGTGAGAGACTGGACTTGTCAAATCGGCAGTAAAACACATTCAGATCATCA
>NW_015595157.1:0-358 GCF_001515605.1 Sinocyclocheilus anshuiensis | reverse complement strand
AAGAAGAAAGTCATATACACCTAGGATGACTTGAGGGTGAGTCATGTGTGGACTAATTTTCATTTTTGGGTGAACTAACCCTTTAAAGATTGTTTATGAAAAAGGAAATTACTGGAACCAAATTATTTTCATTCTGCTCAGTTATGTTGAATTGTTCCTAAATGTATTTGTCCACCAATCTAAAGTTCTAGAAGTGCTTCATCACTAAAAGAAAGTCTTATGCTCATCATGGCTGCATTTATTTGATCAAAAATTCAATAAAAACTGTTATATTGTGGAATATTATTACAATTTAAAATATTTTTTTTTCTAATTTAATATACTTTAAAATATAATTTATTCCTGTGATGCAAAGCTG
>NW_015595156.1:0-358 GCF_001515605.1 Sinocyclocheilus anshuiensis | reverse complement strand
GACGATACATCGTCGTATCGATATTTTGAACACAGCACTAACATACACACACACAACAGTTATTTCTGGTCCTCGAATCTTTTTGGCTGAGAGGTTATTCTAGCTATCTGTTGTTTCAAAATTAAACTTTCTCTAATTTTGCCTGTTTTTAGCAACAATAAGGTCATCACAGATGCATCCAGAAAGTTTCTGCTCAGCTGCAAAGACAAACTCAAGCAGTCAGAGGAGAACAGAGCAACCGGTAAGTACCCATTCGACTTTTATCTACTGTAGCTGCTTCTCTTTTGACTTTATTACATATGCTTATTTCTTAATTTCCTTAGCTCCACACACGCCTGCCCCTCTCCAGCCAACATCC
>NW_015595155.1:0-358 GCF_001515605.1 Sinocyclocheilus anshuiensis | reverse complement strand
CAGTGATTTCACTTTGCTTGTTTGGTTTTGATTAAATCAATAGGTAATAATAACTGAGAATATTATATTTTACAATCCTAGAAATAATATTAATTTGAACATTACCTCAGTTTTCCTTGATTAATGACTCCATTTGATGTATTGATATACTGTGTTTGCGGTTCATTCAGCACTTTGATAAGTCACATAATCCATACAATAAAATCAGGTTATAGTTGATGAATAAAGTCAGATGGCCTTGAAAATATTTTGTGTGTGTGTGTGGTAGTTCAGCGAGCATTTACCTACACAGTGCAACTTCCTTTTAAAGCCTCTGAAATACTACAAGTTCACCCAAAAATGAAACTCATCATTAACT
>NW_015595154.1:0-358 GCF_001515605.1 Sinocyclocheilus anshuiensis | reverse complement strand
ACTATTATATACTATTATAATAATAAATGAACAGAAAAACAACATTACTATAAATATAACTAATTAAAATGAAAACAGAAAATATAACAATACAATCTCATTCAAAATAATAACAAAGACTATAACAGTAACAATGATACTAAAATAACACTGGTACATGTAGCATACCATGGTATTTTTTTGTCTGTTAGCTTACTTGTTTACTGTTCTCAAAAGCAAACCCGCTGAACTCCATAGTGCAATGTTCAATAAGATTTTAGAGTCTCAGGTGCAAATAAAGCATTATGAAGGATTGCACAATATATAGAACAAGAAGTAAGGGTTTAAGGGTCTGAGAGTAACGCAATTTCAATTCTCT
>NW_015595153.1:0-358 GCF_001515605.1 Sinocyclocheilus anshuiensis | reverse complement strand
AGGTTGATGTGGTGGGCGTCGATGAGGATTCGCCCCCTCAATCGCACCCGTATGAGGAGCTTTTAGAGTTGGTAACTCGTGCCGTGGCCAAGTTAAACATCGATTGGCCCTCCGATAAAATGGCTGAGCCGCAGAAGAGTAAATTGGATGAGCGTTTCCTGCGTGTTAAGCCGCCACCTCTGCGCCGGAGCCTGCCTTTTTTCCCCGACCTCCACAGCGAGGTGTCGAGGTCGTGGAGAAGACCCTTCTCGGCCCGCCTCTTTATCCCTGCTTCCGATTATTATGGCAATGTGGTGGGGATGAGTGAGCGCGTTTATAAGACGATGCCCCGGGTAGAACAGACGCTCGCGAGCTATCT
>NW_015595152.1:0-358 GCF_001515605.1 Sinocyclocheilus anshuiensis | reverse complement strand
CTAGCTCCCCCGTAGTTCGCACCCTGATAATGAATGAATGAGTTTCTCATGTACAAACTGATCAGGTTGTGGGTCAATTTAGAGGACACATATGAAAATGTTTGTTTTTAGTAAATTTTGTGACATTAGAATAAAATATATGGATATAATAACAAAAGTAACTAAATTGAACAACAATCTCTGATATTTTTTTTCATTTAACATTTTCATTTCATTGACAGCTTTAATAAGCATGAACTTTACTTTCATTAAAGTTTATTTCTGTTATTGTAGGCTCATTTTGTAAATAGCTATTAATTTAAATAACATAGGCTACAAGTGCAAACTGGGTGCTTAATGCAAATGTAATTGGCTACAT
>NW_015595151.1:0-358 GCF_001515605.1 Sinocyclocheilus anshuiensis | reverse complement strand
CTGTTAACAAACAGAATCACTGAATGAAAGACAAACACAAGAACTACAACAACTGACTTCAGCCACAGCCTCAGATGAAATCAACTGAAATAAAAGACATGAAATCTCTCAAGATCTGATTAAATAACCCCACAAACAGCATCACCAGCTCCACTTATTCAGAACCAGACTGACTTTATTCCTGTCAGACATCTACAGAACATCTTATTGAGAATTAACAAAAGTTTAGATGTTGATTTATTTTCATTTGAAGTAACCATGTTAGAGATCAGTGTCTACTTTAGTTGGGCTCTTGACCCTTAACTTTTGAGTTATTTTTTTTCTTTCTGGCTGTTGTAACCATGTGTTCTTGAAACAT
>NW_015595150.1:0-358 GCF_001515605.1 Sinocyclocheilus anshuiensis | reverse complement strand
GGATGTAAATGCAGACGTCAAATAGATGTCTCCGTGATGTCAATGTGCGTCCTTGTAATTTACTTAAACCATTAATATCAATGTAGGCTATGGGTGAATAAATGCTTCAACCTGTAGCTTCTTCACAGGAAATGACTAAAACAATCTCCCACCTGTGCTGGATTTACTGACTTGGCTTTGTTTGTGTGTGGTTGGATTTGGGGGCTGAAGGCCTGCATTTCTGCCCATGTAATGACTGGATCAAAGGTTTGTAGAGGGAAGTGAATCTCTGGCAAGGGTTCTGTAACATTCTCCAGCCTGATATGAGCATTCCTCCTGTGTGAAATCATTTGGCCAGCTATCAGATCTTGTCTATTCT
>NW_015595149.1:0-358 GCF_001515605.1 Sinocyclocheilus anshuiensis | reverse complement strand
AGTGTCACATGATCCTTCAGAAATCACTCTAATATGCTGATTTGGAGCTCAAGAAACATTTCTTAATATTATCAATGTTGAAAACAGTTTCTTTCAGGATTCTTTGTTCAATAGAAAGTTTAAAAGAACAGCATTTATATGAAATAGAAAGTCTTTTAAAGTTGTAAAAGTTTGATCAGATTAATGCATTCTTGAATAATACAATTAATTTTCTTATATATTTGTGTATATATGCTACAAAATCATTTAACTTAGTGGAGCAAGCAAGTCTTTTTTATTCACTGCTTGTTTCCTCTGAGCATGTTTCACCTCTTCACCCATCCTCTGTATGTTCTGGGCTGGGATTTCAAGGAGATTG
>NW_015595148.1:0-358 GCF_001515605.1 Sinocyclocheilus anshuiensis | reverse complement strand
GTAACCTATTACATTTCCAAAGTAACCTTCCCAACACTGACTGTGGTCTGATGAGATGCTGTTAGGCTATATGTCAATAAAACAAACTTTCTTCTCCTGACAGCTGTTTTACCGTGCTCATGATGGTGCACACTCTTCAACTTTACGCAAATATAAAGCGCACGCTCTATCATCATAAATAAAGCTAACAAGAAACTATGCACATACAATGTAGTTCTGTCATCAGTTAAGCCATGAAGTTACCAAAAAGGCGATTAGTGCATTCATGCATGTATAGCATCACATTAAAGAACGTCTCTAAAATGCATGTACCAAAATATTGTGCAATTCGAGATCACAATATAAGGCGCAAGCTGAT
>NW_015595147.1:0-358 GCF_001515605.1 Sinocyclocheilus anshuiensis | reverse complement strand
CAAATAGAAACATGTTTGTGAATACAGATGATTTATTTTGCATTAGCGTATCAGAATTTGCGCATGCAACAATGAAGATGTGCATTTGTGGATCGAGTGGCACGCGTGCATTCATTGACATCTCGAGTCGATTCTATTTGATTCATTTGGATTTTGAGACTTTATTTTCCAGTTTTCAGCATTTCACAACCCACACACAAACAACTTCCAATTAATAAGACCCAGCGCTATTATTAATGTCTGCACATCTACCCATCGATTAGAAAAATCCACAGATGTATCTTAGCCTACTATCCACAACCAAATGCCTTTTAACTTGTGTCTGTGAAATTCAGAATTGCATGAATGTGCAGCATTT
>NW_015595146.1:0-358 GCF_001515605.1 Sinocyclocheilus anshuiensis | reverse complement strand
AATGTTGAATGTTTTAAAGTTGTTGAAGTGTAGAAGCATCCTGAGGGTCTCCTGCCAAACTGCAGCTGCTGCTAGAGATGATTTGCTGAGAGTAGAAGCTCGTGGATCCTATCAGCCATTAAACTGTCTCTCTCTGCTCAATAATAAACCCAGTGTTTTTCAGTCATCACCATCTGACTGCTTTGTTCACAGTTCTCTGCAAGCAAATGCCTCATGTATAGATATATGACCATAAATGCAAACTTGAAGAAAATTAATTATTTTCTGCAGCAACAAAACAGTATGTTTTAGCTGTTTTAAATAAAACATCAACATCTAAACCTCTGTTAATTCTCAATAAAAGCTTTTGTAGACTTTT
>NW_015595145.1:0-358 GCF_001515605.1 Sinocyclocheilus anshuiensis | reverse complement strand
ATTCTTGTATCATGAATAAATTATGGCAAAAGACATTTATTGGTTAATTTAATAGTATGGACCACTAATATATGAAACCAAATAGTTCCTGCAAATTTCTGTAATAGTAAATAAAGCAATAATACCTTAAAATCGAAGTGTGTAATTTCTGTGTCAGGATACTCAAACAAACAGAGCTCAAGAAATGTTTTGTTTGAGTGATGTGTTTACAGGAATCAAATATGCATGTCTGCTTTTTAACACATTTCCATGACTCTCATGTAATGTCATCAGAGAACAACACAAGGAAATTAACACATGGTCAGTCCTATCCAACACTCTTAAAAATAAAGGTGTTTAAAAGGTTCTTCACAGCGAT
>NW_015595144.1:0-358 GCF_001515605.1 Sinocyclocheilus anshuiensis | reverse complement strand
AGCTGTGTATTTCTGTGCAAGGCAAGCACAGTGACACTAACCTGTGTGCAAATGATACAAAAACGGGTTTGTACAAATACACTTGTGGTGTAAAACTGCAGTTCTCATCTGTCATGAGATAAAGTTAATTTCACAAACATAATAGTTTATGTTAGGCTTGGTCATTTAAGTGAATAAAAACTAAATAGAGACTGTAGATATAAATATTTCATACTAATCAAACATTGAAAGATCTAATCAATGTAATAGATGTTTATAAGCACTTCAAACACTGGATTCTGGGTATCCTCTGTGTAAGTGTAAAAGATAATCCTATAGGCTGCGTTTACACTTGGCATTAACATGCGATCACCGTGAT
>NW_015595143.1:0-358 GCF_001515605.1 Sinocyclocheilus anshuiensis | reverse complement strand
TATTCCTGTGATGGAAAAGCTGAATTTTCAGCAGCCATTACTCCAATCACTGTGTCACATGATCTTTCAGAAATCAGTCTAATATGGTGATTTTGTGCTCAATGAAGATTTCATATTATTATCAATGTTGAAAACAGTTGTGCTGCTTAATTTTTTTTCTGGATTCTTTAAATAAAAAGTTCAAAATAACAGCATTCATTTAAAATATAAATATTTTGAAACATTATAAATATCTTTACTGTCACTTTTGATTAATTTAATGCTAAATAAGAGTATTAATTTATTTATAAAAAAATCTTACTGATCCCAAATTTTTGAATGGTAGTGTATATAAAGATATATTCATATAATAATAATA
>NW_015595142.1:0-358 GCF_001515605.1 Sinocyclocheilus anshuiensis | reverse complement strand
ATGTAGAATATGGTCATGCAGAATATGTGCTTTATAAATACTAATGACAGCCAATATGTTAATAATAGTCCTGTTAATAAAGCTACTAAAGTGTTACCAGTTTTTCCTGTTTTAAGCATAAATCTAAGAGCATTTAGTGAGGTTTTATGTTTACAAGAAAAACAGTCTGCTTGTGAGGTAAGAGAAATGAGTTTAATTCAAGACATACTGTCTATTTTATGTTTCTCGAGTAAATGTATCTTATTTTATATATGTTTAAAGGGATAGTTCACCAAAAAAATGAAAATTCAGTCATTAATTACTCACCCTCATGTCCCGTAAGACCTTCGTTCATCTTCGGAACACAAATTAAGATATT
>NW_015595141.1:0-357 GCF_001515605.1 Sinocyclocheilus anshuiensis | reverse complement strand
GGAATTTACTACAATGGCAAAAGCTGTTTTGAATCACTTTTATGCCCTGGAATATTTCCTTATAGGGGACCTTGGGGACACGCTGTGTTTTAATGTCATTGTTCAATCCTTTCCCCAACTAAACTAAGAGACTAAGCGAGAGCTAGAGAACCTTTAAATAACTATACAGGGGCTTAACAAGTTTTAGTGGTGCTATATAGCACCTCACCGACCCCAAAGAACACTGATGAACCAATCTGTTTTGTGTGTGTGGATCAGGAAATTACTCTGAAGTTCAGCTATTTGCATTTAATGTACATTTAAGCTATAATACATTTGAATTTAAAGGGGTCATATGATGCGATTTCAATTTTTCCT
>NW_015595140.1:0-358 GCF_001515605.1 Sinocyclocheilus anshuiensis | reverse complement strand
ACGTGCCTTGATGCCTTCCTGCCTTGGAATGCTGCCTCCGAAGGACGCAGCCAAAATGACTACAAAGGGGCTATAAACTATCACAGGACATTGTAACCTGTGGAAATACAACATAAAAGTCCAAACAAACGGAGAACATGTATCTGTAGTACACTGTAAGAAAAAAAAATGGAAAATGTTCTGGCAAGTTTCCTTCAACCCCTGGACATTTCTTCAACCCTAAAACACAATACAGTGAAAGGCATAACTCAAAATATGGGTAAAATACATAAGAAAAATCAATGCAGAAAATTCCTTCATATTAACACGATACTGTCAGACTCTGTTCCTAGTGTTGGTTGTGTTTTGTTCCCCACGT
>NW_015595139.1:0-358 GCF_001515605.1 Sinocyclocheilus anshuiensis | reverse complement strand
GTTTTATTTGCTTATGTATGCCTATGTGTGGGTGTTCATTCATTCATTTTTTTTGTTTTCAGAATGGAGGAGGGTGCCGACATGCACAGTTTGATTCTGACTGATAATAACACATTGTTAATGGGGGGTCTGCAGAACTATGTGGCCGAATTGGACCTCACAACAGTACAGGAAACACAAAAAGTGAGATGATACAACACTACTTCAGTAATGCTTTTAAACAAAACTGTACCTGTTTTTATATAGCATATATTCATTTACTTTTTTTTTTTAATAAAGATGAAAGAATGGACATTTTGTTGTTCAGCTTTATAAAATATATATATTTTTAATAATTTAATGATTTTTTTAAGATGAT
>NW_015595138.1:0-358 GCF_001515605.1 Sinocyclocheilus anshuiensis | reverse complement strand
CCTGCGTAATCTCAATATCATACGTGATTCAAAGGTCCAGGATGTCAGTCCAGAATCAGCCTCTGTCTACCCATACTCAGCTTCTGCTACCTCCAGGACATCTTATAAAACACTTCCTGACAACATTGTGTTTCAAGAGTTTATCTGGGAAAGGCTGAAAGTGACTGATGTGGATCCCTCCGCACCACCGTACGATTCACTGCAGATGTATGTGTTTGAGGGAAATGGCTCCGTAGCAGAGTCTCTAAGCACGCTGGCATCACCCAGTTCAGTGTCAGAGCAGAGTTATGAGGACCTCAGCAACTGGGGGCCGCGCTTCAAAAAACTAGCAGACCTGTATGGAAATCTCGAAGGAAGT
>NW_015595137.1:0-358 GCF_001515605.1 Sinocyclocheilus anshuiensis | reverse complement strand
TGCTCGGTAAGTCTGTCTTTTTAATTCTGTACTGTAGTCACACAATCTCTGTTTGAAATTGAGTTACATTTTTAGTTAAATATTGCACCTAACAAAAATGTAAAGACTTTATTTAGGGATGCAAAAACTACTGGGGTTAAATCCGTAAATATCTTAGTATGTGTCATTTCATTTATGTGGTTTAATTGAAATGTAGTGATTTTGTAGTTTGTATATCAGCTCATTTAAAATGTTGATTCAGTTGTTTTCTAATGTAATCAACAACATCACTTTCACTTGATCTGAACTACGGTCACAACATTTCAGCGTAAAATAGTTACATTTTGAGAAGCGTAAATAAGAGAAAATATGTGACCCT
>NW_015595136.1:0-358 GCF_001515605.1 Sinocyclocheilus anshuiensis | reverse complement strand
GGCTGTAGACATACTGGGCCCATTACCAGAGACTTTAAATCAAAAAAAGTATATATATTGGTGACTATTTTTCCAAATGGACCGAAGCATTCCCAGCCTAATCAAGAGGCTCAGTCTATTGCTAGAGTGTTGGTGGAGGAGTGGGTATGGAGTGCCTCGGAGTTTACATTCTGATCAGGGGAGAAACTTCGAGTCTAGTCTATTTAAAGAGTTGTGTAGCTTGTTGCAAATAAACAAGTCTCGTACTTCTCCCTATTGTCCTCAGTCTGACGGGCTAATAGAACGGTTTAATCGTATTCTATTGTCAATGCTTTCATTGTTTGTGGATGAAAACCAGTTGAACTGGGATAGGTTGCTG
>NW_015595135.1:0-358 GCF_001515605.1 Sinocyclocheilus anshuiensis | reverse complement strand
TGAGTGAAACTCTGGCAAAGGAGCGATGAAAAGGAGGGGAAAGGAGAGGTCGAGGGTTTCAGGGGCCTTGCCATAAAGACTCACAATGAGGCAGTTAATTGAGAAGAGCTAGACGCCGTTGTCAATCACTTAACTTGAGGAACTTCACTTCTTAACTGCCAAATGATGCTGGTGAGAGAGGGAGAGAGAGCACAGAGAGTGGGAATCTGTAAGAAATTACAGCAGAATCACGACTAAAATCATGACTTTCACTCTCTATCTAGTTGTTCTGGAGGTTTTAGTGGCTGGAGCTCCAGCCTCATGACTTCCAGCTTCTACACTGTAAAAAATGGCCGTGAATTTAACGGTAAAAGACTGT
>NW_015595134.1:0-357 GCF_001515605.1 Sinocyclocheilus anshuiensis | reverse complement strand
ATAATCATTTCAATTTTATTATATACAGTTATATACACTACCGTCCAAACGTTTGGAGTCAGTATGATTTTTTAAAAATAAATTAATACTTTAATTTAGCAAGGACACATTCAATTGATAAAAAGTGACAGTATAGACATTTATAAGGTTACAAAAGATTTCTATTTCGAGTAAATGCTGTTCATAAACTTGAAAAAAAAAAAGTATTAAACAGCACAACTGTTTTCAACATTATTAATAATAAGAAATATTTCTTGAGCGTCAAATCCGCATATTAGAATGATTTCTGAAGGATCATGTGACATTGAAGAATGGAGTTATGATGCTGAAAATTCAGCTTTGCATCACAGGAATAAA
>NW_015595133.1:0-358 GCF_001515605.1 Sinocyclocheilus anshuiensis | reverse complement strand
CCTGCGTAATCTCAATATCATACGTGATTCAAAGGTCCAGGATGTTAGTCCAGAATCAGCCTCTGTCTACCCATACTCAGCTTTTGCTACCTCCAGGACATCTTATAAAACACTTCCTGACAACATTGTCTTTCAAGAGTTTATCTGGGACAGGCTGAAAGTGACTGATGTGGATCCCTCCGCACCACCGTACGATTCACTGCAGACGTATGTGTTTGAGGGAAATGGCTCCGCAGCAGAGTCTCTAAGCACGCTGGAATCACCCAGTTCAGTGTCAGAGCAGAGTTATGAGGACCTCAGCAACTGGGGGCCACGCTTCAAAAAACTAGCAGACCTGTATGGAAATCTCGAAGGAAGT
>NW_015595132.1:0-358 GCF_001515605.1 Sinocyclocheilus anshuiensis | reverse complement strand
GTAAAACATTTAAATCCGGTTTTTGAAAATACAGTATTTTCTAACAAAGAAAAACAAAACTTTTCTGAAGGTATTGGGGATTTTGATTGAGGTTGGAATATTTTAAGTCAAAACATTTCTCGCAAAGCAAAGAATTGTGTCTCTATAGATTTTTATATATAAATGTACAGGTTACACTATGTTGGAACGACCTCTTGGAAGAGGAACTCCTAACTGTGACTATAGCATTGAATATCTTTCTTGGTTTTTGTCGTGTACTTTTGAGAACAATGGCTGGCTGCTCTCTCAAATGGAAAACATGCATGAGGTGGGGTGCCACTGATAAACTTTCACTATGTAGGCAACTGCATAAATATTG
>NW_015595131.1:0-358 GCF_001515605.1 Sinocyclocheilus anshuiensis | reverse complement strand
ATTAATTTATCTGTCATGGAATTGCATCATAGTTTTGGAATTTCTGGGTATTATTGCAAATTAAAAAACTATTTTTGAGTTTTTGAGCTTGTTGTAAAGAAAACTTGAATGAAAATGTAACCAACATGTTCTGGCATATTTGCAGTACATAACTGTAGCTAAAAATATTAATAATTAAAAATTTTTGTGGCATGCCAGTGAAGTATTGGCTGGGTATGTAATAATTTGAACTAATGGTCCGACCAAACCAGCAGAAAAAAAATCTGTACTGTTGAGCAGTGTTACCTACACAAAGCCAGCTTTCACACACGGATCAACCTGACATGAAACTCACCTACTCACACGTTTCTACATGCAT
>NW_015595130.1:0-358 GCF_001515605.1 Sinocyclocheilus anshuiensis | reverse complement strand
CTCTTTTCCAAGTCAAGGTTACAAACTCTTAACAGCTGCATTTTCCAAACATGGACAGAAAGTCAAAAACACCATACTATATCATACTTCTAAACATCCTTTCCCCCTATATTTAGGGTCTAGACGACCCCCCTCCCTAGTCATCCTCCCCTAATCCCCATATGGCTCTGTGGGCCCTTTTAACACCCATATATCTTATGCTAAAGTCCCAAACCCATCTCTCATTGTGTCTACACAGCAGTTTCAAGAAAACATATGCACTACATTACGTTCCATTAGCACACAGGTTCATGCAGCGGTCAATGAAGATGAATTTTTCCACCACAAGTCACATTTAAGTATTTTGATATATCATTGG
>NW_015595129.1:0-358 GCF_001515605.1 Sinocyclocheilus anshuiensis | reverse complement strand
TGTGTTGTGCTAATTTCGTTGTGTTGTGGCTTGTTTCCGTTGTGTCGTGCTAATTTTGCTGTGTTGCGGCTTGTTTTTGTTGTGTTGCGCTAATTTTGTTGCGTTGCGGCTTGTTTCCGTTGTGTTATGCTAATTTTGTTGTGTTGCGACTTGTTTCCGTGGTGTTGTGCTAATTTTGTTGTGTTGCGACTTGTTTCCGTGGTATTGTGCTAATTTTGTTGTGTTGCTGCTTGTTTTTGTTGTGTTGCGGCTTGTTTCCATTGTGTTGTGGTAATTTTGTTGTGTTGCAACTTGTTTCCGTTGTGTTGTGGTCATTTTGTTGTGTTGCGACTTGTTTCCGTTGTGTTGTGCTAATTTT
>NW_015595128.1:0-358 GCF_001515605.1 Sinocyclocheilus anshuiensis | reverse complement strand
GTGATGAGGAATGTACCAAACTTTGCCATCCACACGATCAAGTTGGTGATCTGGTACCTTCTCAGTATAGCCCTTGTGTACAACATCAGTCAGAAAATTAGAATACTTCTCATGAAACACCTGGTTTCTTTCCAGTTTCATTTTCAGACCATACAATCGTTGCTTAGCAACACAGAGGTTGTCAGATAGTGTGACATCATCAGTCTTGAATGGTAATCTTAAGACTGTAATGTCGATCCTGGAGCCAAGGTTATTTTAGTTTAGAATTTTTTCATTCGTTTTATTTTAATATCGTTTTCAAATTTGCTACAATATTCAGTTTAGTTTTTATTAGTTTCATTCATATTTTTGTTAGTTT
>NW_015595127.1:0-358 GCF_001515605.1 Sinocyclocheilus anshuiensis | reverse complement strand
GCGAACTTTCCCTTTTCCTCTGGCAGCACTGCAGCGCAGATGTCCCCGACCTTCTGTTTAATGTCTTCGCCTTCATGTTCAGCAAGACCACGAAGCCTCAAGTTCCAGCACCTTCTATATCTCTCCATTTCGTTCACTTTAACTTCCAGATCCAGTATTTTTTTGTCATGGGTAATGCTCGATGTTTTCAGTCCAGTCAGATCTGCTTTGATGGCATTGATCTCACGAGACAAGAATTCGGTGGATTTCTGGAGAGCCTCAATCCCATCAGAGTTCTTTTTAATGATTTTTTCCCAAACCGTCAGCTCTTTCATTAATTTTTTCTGTCAGCATTCTGACGATGTTATTTTGCAGGTCG
>NW_015595126.1:0-358 GCF_001515605.1 Sinocyclocheilus anshuiensis | reverse complement strand
ATGCGTGTCTTTGAAATTTGTTCACTTAATGGTATACACTGTATTTTGTTAAGTTGGTAAGTTAAGATCAGTTCCTGTCTTGTATTTTCAAACTGTCATTCAATACAAAACTCTTAATCAGTATTTTTTGTCATTTTTTACAATAAAAATATATAAACATTCAACAGATAAGGATTTAGTTGGGAAGCTTTTGTTTCTTTAAAAAAATGACACTGTTATTCAGCCAGCGGGACACAGTCGTTAGAGAATACATATTTTAAAATCTGATCACTGAAGCACCTTTAAAAGTGCATATTTAAGCATAGTGAATGGCTGAATGTAAAAGTCAAACCCCAGTGTCTCCAGCTGACAGTTTGGA
>NW_015595125.1:0-358 GCF_001515605.1 Sinocyclocheilus anshuiensis | reverse complement strand
AATAGCTCTCCTGCTACATTCAGATACTTCGCTTTTTATCAACTGGAAGAGGAGGGGTTCACCAATATAAAAAAAATTCCTCCACAAGCAAAGGTGAAGTTTCTGAGGAGAGAGGAATTAAGTGGGGAAGAAAAATTCTGACTGTGTTTAACTGGCTAAATGGTTTTTACCCAAAAGATGACACAGCGCTGACCCTCAAAGTAATAGATATCTTCTTTATTAACTGAGAGAGTGAATATTCCTGCCACTATGCAAGAGCACTATATGCATTGCTATTTCTAAACACGTAATGTCTTGATTTTGTATGTTAATTTTTCCCGCAATTCTACAGTTTGGAGAATGGATGGATGGATGGATG
>NW_015595124.1:0-358 GCF_001515605.1 Sinocyclocheilus anshuiensis | reverse complement strand
TTTTTTTTTATAAATAAAAGGAAAACAAGTCTACGGAATATAAAAAGAATAGAGAACACTAATGTTAGAGGGTCATTTTTTTTAAATAAATTCAAAGAAAACAAGTTGAAAGAATATAAAAAAAGAGGATACTAGTTCATTGTTATTAATTATCAATATTAATATATAATATTAATAATCAACAAGTGAAAAAAATGAAATTGAATTATTACCACTACCGTTCAAAAATCTGGGTCCCAGATCAGTACCTTATTTATTGGAAGAAATAATACTTTTATTCATCAAAAATGCATTAAATTGATATGTAAAGACATTTATAACGTTAACAAGGATTTCTATTTCACATAAATGCTTTTTT
>NW_015595123.1:0-358 GCF_001515605.1 Sinocyclocheilus anshuiensis | reverse complement strand
AAGATGACAAAACGAAAACACACACTGAACCCTTCTATGCGCTTTGAGAAGAACTGACATAGTCTTGTATATTTCCTCAGACATAAAAATAAATAGCAGGTCTACCTCAGTCCAGTTTTTTTGCTGTTGTTTTTTTTTTTTTCAAGTAACATGTCGATGTGCTGTGGGGATAGTCTGGAGCGCAGAAAACACCCTCTCAGACATGTTGAATCCACTCACTGCTTAAAATGCAGGTGTTTTGTTCAGTGCTGCTGAGCTCTGCATGCCCGCGAATCCTCCACTCTGTTCTCAATGTAAATAAGAGATTAAACGTGCTGAACTTTGTGAGATTGCGAAGATGAGTGACAGTTTTTTTTTT
>NW_015595122.1:0-357 GCF_001515605.1 Sinocyclocheilus anshuiensis | reverse complement strand
GTGATCTGCCTGCTACAGTATTTTTCTCTTTGCGTCCATCTTCAGTGTCTCTGGCCTCTGTTAATGGACGTTTACAGATTTCATATTTTCACATAAATGACATTTTGGAAAATGATTACATTGCAGTTTGTGCAAGTCCAGAACAGAGACGAGCTGCAATAAATAAAAAAACGGCCGGTTGCGATCGCGTAAGTTCCAGGGGAACCTCCTTCGGCCGTCATACACACACGTGACTGACTGCTCGCACGTCGCACCAACAGGAGGGGGAGGGGTCGTGTCACTCACTGCACTCAACCTGAGGGATTCCTTCCTACCAGGGCTGGATTGGTAATCGGGCATACCAGGCATTTTCCCGGT
>NW_015595121.1:0-357 GCF_001515605.1 Sinocyclocheilus anshuiensis | reverse complement strand
CAAGTTGACTGGAATCACAAGGACTCATACCAGCCCCTACCACCCACAGGGCAATGGGATCACAGAGAGATTTAACAGGACTCTGATGAATATGTTGGGCACTCTTGATCCTAATCAAAAACCCAAGTGGCATGAATACATTGACGCACTAACACATGCGTACAATTGCACTCAACATGATTCAACTGGCTTCTCCCCATACTTCTTGATGTATGGCAGACATCCACGACTGCCTGTTGATCTCCTTTTTGGTTTGTCATCTGCAAAGGAGCCATGTGAGTACAGTGAATATGTCCAGACGCTGCGTGAGTGCTTGACCTACGCCTATGGCGAGGCAGACAAAATGTCGAGGCATGC
>NW_015595120.1:0-357 GCF_001515605.1 Sinocyclocheilus anshuiensis | reverse complement strand
GCTCTGCACAATAAAAGGAGACAATAAAAGGAAATGGAATATGGGCACAATAAAAGGAGAGAAGCTGAATGAGCCCGAGTCCGACCTGAGCCCGGCCCGAATGGGCACCGACGGGCTTGCAGACCTCTAATCTAGACCTTTCTGTGATCTAGTATCTACAATGGCTGTTACTAGAATGACAACCTTAATGACATTGTTTGAATTCCTTTACTTTGTAATTTTATAGTATTTACCTTTTATTACTTATATGTATTGTGGTGAAGATGACATTTTCACCTTCACCACAATAATCACAATCCATTTGGATGTTTTAAAGTAGAGATGCACCGATCGATCGGTGACCGGCCGATCAGTCTC
>NW_015595119.1:0-357 GCF_001515605.1 Sinocyclocheilus anshuiensis | reverse complement strand
GCCCACCGCGGACGGAGAGCCAAAGCCCATCGCAACCCACGAGCCATCGCAAGAAGGAGCGACTGAGCTGGGGATTGCCCTGGAGCCAGAGCCTCATCTACTGTCCGACCAGGTGCGAGAAGTGGAGCATGAGGGGGCTGAGGAAAAGACTCTGAGGACCTTATTAACATGGATATATATGCGGACATGCCTGTTCTGCTTCCGCCTTCATCTGAAATCTCTAGCTACCCTGAACAATCTACATGCCTGGATTTCCCACACACCCTCCCTCTCCTGCCTCCTCCTATCATCCCTGCCGCTTCAGCTCCGCCACCGCTGTTTCCTGGCAGCCCCTCAGCTCACCCTCAGCCCACCATC
>NW_015595118.1:0-357 GCF_001515605.1 Sinocyclocheilus anshuiensis | reverse complement strand
GTTTAGTGCTGTTTCTAAAGCATGTTACTTTCTACCGGGTGTCTGATCACTGGAGTAGAGAGCACTATGAATTGTTCTTCACGTGCAGAGTAACTGAAATTTAAAACGGTTAAAAGAAGAGATTAAATAAACTATCGCACAGATATAATACACTACGCATTAATGTCTCTTCCCTTTGTGCTTTGAACTTTTTATGTGGAGCGCTGCGCGCTGTGAGTCCGTGTTGCTTCAAGCACATCATTCAGTACACGGGATGTGCATAAGCGCTTTGTGCCACTCTGTATTAGAGCCCTTCATATTATAATACTTTTACGCAATGAAAGATTGTTAATAGCCTTTCTTGTTCTGTCCTATCTA
>NW_015595117.1:0-357 GCF_001515605.1 Sinocyclocheilus anshuiensis | reverse complement strand
GTCTCTCTCAAACCTCATCTGGCACGGCATCAATACATATATATAAGTTGCTGTTTACACTAAATACAATTAAAATCAGAATTAGAAATGTTTACATGCGGATGTGAGTGTAAGTGTGACATCAAAACGGACCGGCTCTGAATCGGCAGACTGACCGACCAGTCACCGGACCGGGCCGATCGTGAGGAAAACCAGCGAATTCCGGTCCCAGGCCGGTCGATCGGTGCATCTCTACTGTTAAGCTCAACTAAATAGCTTGTTGAAAATGTCTGTTCTAATGTCTGTATTTGGTGGGAATTGAACAATCATGACAGGATTTTATTAGGTGGTGTTATCACCAAACTGCATTGGTAAGAA
>NW_015595116.1:0-357 GCF_001515605.1 Sinocyclocheilus anshuiensis | reverse complement strand
TCCGGAAAGGAACCCCACCTTCGGATGTCGGATAGCACGCTGCTACGGCACGCTGGTGCCAAGGCTAGCGTGGGTGAGTGGGCAGCGCTGCGCTGAGACGACTAGCAGCCGTGGGCACTGCCAGGCTTAGCGATGAAGATGCCGCCCCTGTCGTCATTACAGGCAGCTAAAAGAAAGGAACAGAGAGCTTCGCCGAAATAAGCCAAAAAAAGCAGGAAGTAGGGAGGGATGGTTCACATTGAAATCCTCTCTCGACGCCCCCACGCACGGCTTTAAGCACAGCGTACAAAATCACTCTCACAGAGAGAGCGGGAGAAAAAGAGATATTAGCGGCGCAGTAAGCTAGCTCAGGAGATC
>NW_015595115.1:0-357 GCF_001515605.1 Sinocyclocheilus anshuiensis | reverse complement strand
GACGTGGCTGGCAGAGCCAAAGTCAATCACTTTCACACGGAAGGGTTGCCTCACAGGATCTACCAGCATAATGTTCTCTGGTTTAAGATCGGCATGGATCAGGCCCAAGCTTTTGAGCTTCCTAAGCGCCGTGGCCACCTGTTGCAGAACGGGCCTAATCACCTTCAGTGGCAACGGACTGAACTTGTTCTGCTTGAGGAAGTCGTACAGGTTCTGCTCCAGCATTTCGAACACCAGACAGGTGTGGTTTCTGTGCTGGAAGCACTCGAAAGCCCTCACCAGGTTATGCTCCTCTGCGTTCTCCCCGCTAAGTCGGGCCAGGATGCTCACCTCGATCTGGCCCTGGCGGGCATACGA
>NW_015595114.1:0-357 GCF_001515605.1 Sinocyclocheilus anshuiensis | reverse complement strand
CACAATTTTGGCACAGCGGCCCAAAAAACAAACAAACAAAATAAAAACAAATTTAAAAAAAGTAAAAAATAGTGAGGGGATATTTTAATTTTTTGTTAATAAACTGTTTTCTGAGTCAGTGTCGCAAATATGAATTTGACGAACCTGACTCGACATCTCCTCATTGGACGTGCCTTTAGAGAGAAATGCATCTTTACGCATTAAATAATGAAAGAGTTATTGTTTTAGATTTGAATTATTTCGTTTTAAAATAGTAATTTAAAGCATTATATAGATACTGTATATTTATCATGTCGGTAAGGCAAGTATTCACTGAGTTTCAGTTCATCATTGTGAGGCGCTCCTGCTCAAGACAGA
>NW_015595113.1:0-357 GCF_001515605.1 Sinocyclocheilus anshuiensis | reverse complement strand
TGGGTTTCCTTGTGGCACTCTACAGTGCGTTTCATGTTTAAAACAGCAGCAGGCCTGGCCTGCATCCATCTCAATGTGGTGTCAGAGTTCATTAAACTGAGGGTGTCTGTGCGTTGAATGTGTGCATCATGTGTATGTCTATTTATGAATGTGTGTTTGATTGTATGGATGTGCAATGTCAGTGAATTTGTTACCAGAATGGACTGGCGACCAACCAGAACCCAAGTGTTTGTATGACAGCTCCACAGATTACACCCAGACAGGAGGTACATGTTACCAGAACAGATGGGTTGTGAACTGAGGATTAGTTTTTATTCTGAACTGGCTCCTTTTATAAAATATACCAGAAACAAATAA
>NW_015595112.1:0-357 GCF_001515605.1 Sinocyclocheilus anshuiensis | reverse complement strand
GGGAAAAAGTCGCTTACCTCAATTTAACCAACACAAAGACAGTGACCGAGAAAATAAGTCAGTAATGCTCATAAAAATAAGATTCAATAACACAAAAATGCAATTTTATAAAAAATAAAAAAAATAAGTGAACACTAGGTTTAAAGTAATTTTATTTGTCCGATCTTTGCAGGAAACATAATTTCAAGTGGTTTTAATTTCAGGCAGTGATTTTTAATTTATTCTGATGAATTATGGTGACGTAATTGGGTGGGACCCACTGGCAGACGAGCCACGAGCACTTTTTTATATGTTCTGCATTTTATGTATGTAACATATTCTACATTAAAAATACATTTAGAATGAACAATAACTGCT
>NW_015595111.1:0-357 GCF_001515605.1 Sinocyclocheilus anshuiensis | reverse complement strand
AAAACAAAACGTGCATTGCACACTAGAATTGTTGAACATATGAGTGCTTTCAGGAGACAAGATCACACTTCTCCGGTTTTTCGTCATTTTGAGTCTGCAAAGCATTCTTTTTCGGATTTTAAATTCCTGGGCATCGAGAGGGTTCTTTTGCATAAGAGAGGTGGTAACCGTGATACAAAATTGTTACAAAGAGGCTTTTTGGATTTTTGAGTTGAAATCATTAACCTCGACTGGATTAAATGAAGAGATGGATCTTGTATGTTTTTTGTAAAGGGAAATTGTTGGCATGAAAATTATCCCTCATTGATTAACAAGTGTGTTGTTGCTTTTTTGCCTCATGAGCACTGAAGAAAGCAT
>NW_015595110.1:0-357 GCF_001515605.1 Sinocyclocheilus anshuiensis | reverse complement strand
GCCGCCCCCCACCTGTGGTGGAGAAGTGGTCTGGAGGCTATCCTGCTCGGCCAGTGGAATTTACTGCCACTTTAACAGTTGCTTTGAATCAGGTGCCGTCTGTCTTGCTGTCTCGATTCCTCTTCTCCTATAAAACGGCCCATTTAAAGCCTTCAGCTCTAACTACCTCTTCTTAAAGCAACCAAACCCATAGGAAAGAAATAGCTTTCCTCTAGATAGCATTGAGGTGAAATGGATGCAAGAGCAAATGGATGGAAGTCGCTTTAGATTTTCCTCCAAAGCAAAATGATCTTAGTCAAAATTAAGCTCAATAATGCAACAAATTTGCTTAGCTAACGACCCAGAAGAAACAGATCA
>NW_015595109.1:0-357 GCF_001515605.1 Sinocyclocheilus anshuiensis | reverse complement strand
TGAATTAAAATTATAATAATTTCATTTTAAAGCACATCCACCACAAAATCAGACTTTCACCTCTTTTTACTTTGAGATCATTTTGAGGGTAAATACAGATTTAAAACCATAAGATATAGTTTAATAGCTATGATACTGTTTTTGAGATCAAATCTTTGCATAGGTATGACAGGAAACACTGGCATCTAACAAAGCCTTGGGAAAAAAAACTGTTAATCTTAAAAAAAATAAAGCATAAACACAGATAGGAAATAAAACAGTTATTGAATAAGCATGAGTCCTATTCTGTCCTAAACTCCTAAAACATGGTGTCTCATATTTTAAAGAAGTCAATGCAATCTGGAAAAGAAATCTCTC
>NW_015595108.1:0-357 GCF_001515605.1 Sinocyclocheilus anshuiensis | reverse complement strand
GGTTTTATTTGGGAACATGGTGTTCAGATAACATTGTGAAGCAATAATCACAATAATGAAATTAAAAGCTATTTATTTTCCAAGAACTCATAAACCAACCTTCACAGTGAACAAAACTGCAACCCAAATTTACTTTGTTTCCTTTTCCTACGGTTTTAATCAAACTAAGAGCTTTGCTTTAAACTGAAGCAGTATTAATCAAAGCCAGCCACTCCAAAGACATTGGACTGAATTAGTACTGTGTATTTGAAGCTTGAACAGCCTGCTTCATCAAAGTATATTTACAATAAAAATAAATCTAAGTGCCTGAATGTACCACAGGCCTGTGTCATTTAAAATGTTACTGCTATCAACAGA
>NW_015595107.1:0-357 GCF_001515605.1 Sinocyclocheilus anshuiensis | reverse complement strand
TTTTTTTTCTCATTGAGTATATGTTTCATATTCTCCTATATAAGCCATAAAAGCATGATGTATCAATTATGGTACTCAACAAATAGCACATATGCAATTTTTTTTTTACATTTTTTGAAAATATTTTGTCTAAAGGTGCAATAAAGCTCTCCTGATAAAAGCAAAATACTGGGATCAGTATAAGCCATCCTGTATCTATTTATTGGAACCCAACACATAACATTATATGGTTTCTTACCTTTTAAGGCCTCGTTAATGTAGTTGTAAAAGTAGTAGACATGCAAGCTATCCTTAAACCTAGCAGTGTCCTCTTGAACACCATTGGCCATCACGTAAATGGGAACCCCTTTGTATCGA
>NW_015595106.1:0-357 GCF_001515605.1 Sinocyclocheilus anshuiensis | reverse complement strand
CGTGTTTCTGGTGAGGTGTGTTTGAATGAGAAATGCGCACCTTCACGCTGTCAGTCCCTCTCAGTAGCAGCAGTGTGACAGATGACAGGACCGAAACAAAAAGTAAGTGGCGCCCCTTCTTCCTGTTTGGTTTCCGTTTCTGAAAGTTTTCTGTTTTCCGTTTTCCCCCATGCGATCCATGGAAATTGCCTCTCGATTCTCAGCTCTAGCCCGCAGAGATCTCCCATTCGTTCCTCAGTCAAGCCCACCGGCCGCTGCATTCTCAAGCCCTCAGCTGACAACAGCTGTCTCCTTCACCTCTGCTGTAAAGAGGAATCTGAGGAGGAAGCGACTGTTGGCTCGAGCCCATGAGTCCGC
>NW_015595105.1:0-357 GCF_001515605.1 Sinocyclocheilus anshuiensis | reverse complement strand
AATCAGTCAAAACTAGTGAACCATTGGAACTAGTGTGTATTGATTTTTGGTCTGCTGAGGGGAGAAACGGAGACAACGTGGATGTACTTGTTCTCACAGACCATTTTACCAAATTGGCACATGCATTCCCTTGTCCTAATCAGACAGCAAAAGTTGTGGCCCAAAAACTCTGGAACCAATTCTTCTGTGTGTATGGATTTCCTCGCAGGATCCACTCTGACCAAGGAGCGAATTTTGAGAGTAGACTTATATCTGAGCTGCTGGAAGTATCAGGAGTAAGGAAATCTCACACCACCCCCTACCACCCTATGGGAAATGGCCAAACAGAAAGGTTCAACAGAACTCTTGGCAACATGA
>NW_015595104.1:0-357 GCF_001515605.1 Sinocyclocheilus anshuiensis | reverse complement strand
TGATGGCAGCCATGTTTTTTGACATGCAAATGTCTTCATTGACCATCATGTAGTTATAGATGTTTTAAAAATTTTAATGGCAGAAATGAAATATGCATTTTGTTTGTCTTGAGTCAAGGATACCAATGATATAAGGAACTTGATTCTATGTCAAATGGTCTATGAGTTAAGAGCAATTTTGTGGTTTTGATTGCTGTAGCGCCCCCTATTGGACAATCAGGGTCATACATTGTCAATGTCTAACCAAACTAAAGCCCGGGACACACCAAGCCGACAATGGGCCATCGGGCAACATCAGGCCATTTTTGACCTTTGGCTGGCTTAGTTTTTCTGGTGTGTTCCACACTGTTGGCTCTA
>NW_015595103.1:0-357 GCF_001515605.1 Sinocyclocheilus anshuiensis | reverse complement strand
GCAACCATGAGGTCCTAAAATACACTATACAAAAATAAAGTAGTATTATTATGATTATTATTATAAACTGATGTCCCATCAAATCTTGCTGTTTTTGCGCCACTTTCAAAGTGAAAATTCCAGTGAGTGCCATTAAAGCACCTTCAGTTTTATCTGAAACAGACAAACGTGAATATGGCCTTGTTTTACTATGCTGGTTTTTGTACCTTTCACTACAGTTCAGAAATGAAATGTCCAGTATGTGACACTAAAAGGTTAACGCTCTATAACATTTGAAAATAACGTATCACCCTCACTAAACCGAACCAATAGTGTTAAAGGGGTCATAGGATGCACATTTTCCACAAGTTGATATGA
>NW_015595102.1:0-357 GCF_001515605.1 Sinocyclocheilus anshuiensis | reverse complement strand
GCAGGACTTTTAATTTGCAAAATGAAGGCAAAATTATATAAAAATTACATTTGCATATTGTTTTAAATATAGCCTCATTGTTAAGCAATGTTTTTGGCATAAGTATGCATTTTTTCTATAAAATTAAATAATTTTATTGGTGTCCCCTGATTTCATGTCAGCCTTGTTACCCTCATCAAAAAACACTTGTAAAATAATGTACATTCAAGTGACATCACTTCTAGGAGGTTACATAATCTCTCAACCAGGATTCCAGCACTTAAAACACAAGTATGTTTCTCTCTCACTTCTATAATATTCTATGTTTGAAGAGTAAATTTAAACAATTATTTATTACATTTAATATAATCAATATCT
>NW_015595101.1:0-357 GCF_001515605.1 Sinocyclocheilus anshuiensis | reverse complement strand
AACTATTATAAAAGCAAAACAACAGTGAAATCACACTTATTTTTCTTCAAATTGAAAATGTACTCACAGGATGTCTTTGAACGGTTAAGATGATCATTCCACTTCTTGAATTCAGCACGAAGCTGTGCAAACAAATTTTCCTCAACGATCAGCTCTCCTGATGATAAGGAGTTGATTTGATCATTGAATCGTTTTAAGGTCTGTAAGAAAAAAATAATTACATTTGTTTTATGATCCTGTTATGTTACCATCAAATAGCAAAAGCATATACTATCAGCATAGTTGAAAAGAAACTCTAGACCAGTGGTCGCCAACCCGATCTCGATCAACTGGTAGATCTTTATCACTGTCCCAGTA
>NW_015595100.1:0-357 GCF_001515605.1 Sinocyclocheilus anshuiensis | reverse complement strand
GGGTTGGAAATGACATGATGGTAAATAAAACAATTACAATTTTTGGGTGAACAATCCCTTTGAGATGATATTCCTGGATTTATCCATGAAATAACTGTCCCTGCTTTATAGGTAAAAGCATCTGTCAAATGGATATCGATTGTACCTTAATAATGCCTTTCAAAAATATCTGCATTTCCCTAAGATTTAAAGTGCCTGACAATAAGACCCTGAATCTGGACAATACTTTGTTGTGTAAGACTTTAATATGAATACTGTTCGATTGAATCTCACTCCGAAAGCATGAGATGAAGTAATGATCTCTTATCTAACTTGTGAAGACCCTTGAAACCACACAAACAAGATTAAACAACAATA
>NW_015595099.1:0-357 GCF_001515605.1 Sinocyclocheilus anshuiensis | reverse complement strand
CTGAGTTTACATCTCAAAATTCTAACCTTTTTTTTAATAATTCTGAGTTTACATCTCGAAATTCCATTTGTCTTTTCTTCATGATTCTGATTTTACATCTCAAAATTCTAACCTTTTTTTAATCATTCTGAGTTTACATCTCGAAATTCTATTTTTTCATAATTCTGAGTTTACATCTCGAAATTCTAATTTTGTTTTTCATAATTCTGAGTTTACATCTCAAAATTCGAATCTTTTTTAATAATTCTGAGTTTACATCTCAAAATTTGAACTTTTTTTTTATAATTCCGGGTTTACATCTCGAAATTCCATTTTTTTCATAATTCTGAGTTTACATCTAGAAATTCTAACATTTTT
>NW_015595098.1:0-357 GCF_001515605.1 Sinocyclocheilus anshuiensis | reverse complement strand
GCTGTGAGCTTCTGCACATTCACCAGATTGTGTTTTATCTTCAGATGTGAATAAAGGCCAGATGTCAAACTCTGCTGCTCTTCAATCTGTCAGTTCATCTTTACAGCAAATGCTTCACAGGTCATTAGAAATAACCCATCACACTGTGGTGGAATTATGCATTTGGGGTACTTTAATTATATTCAACCAAAATACATCATTTTGCAATCATCAAACCACCTTTAAAGGGCTCATATGATGATGCTAAAAATAACATTATTTGTGACCCTGGACCACAAAAATGGAGATAAATCCATTGAATTCAATCCAATTCAAATTCCATTGATGTATGGTTTGTTAGGATAGGACAATATTTGG
>NW_015595097.1:0-357 GCF_001515605.1 Sinocyclocheilus anshuiensis | reverse complement strand
TGTTTTCTTTCCACTAGTCTGACGAAACATGTTATAAAAAAACCAAACAGCCCCAAATCTCAAAACTGACCAGTGCATGAAAAAAAATAAATAAATAAAGTTTTCTCCTGTAGTGCCTTGCCTTAATAAACAAACACAGATGTGCAGTTACTGGTTACAAAACAAAACTGGAGCATAATCAAAATGAGAAATGAACTGAAACAGGGCCAGTAAACCTAAACGTGTGTGTGAGGGGAGTTATTTTCTCGTATCTGACTATCGCAGTTAGAGATGATAAATGTCCTGCATTGGCTGCCAGACCTCCACTTAACCCACAGCCCTGGCTCTCTCTCACACACACTCTCTCTCTCACACACA
>NW_015595096.1:0-357 GCF_001515605.1 Sinocyclocheilus anshuiensis | reverse complement strand
TTATATAAAATCTGAAAAAAAAAAAACTGGAATATTTAAATGTACATTGTGAGAAAATATATTCAGATTTGCATTTACATATTCAGGATTTTAATATTTTTATTAATATTTTAATATTAAATATATAGTCTGATTTACAATTATATTTTCAGAATTATAACTATATATTCATAATTTACATTTATATATATTTATATTTATATATTCAGACTTAAATCTACATATTGCAGTTTACATTTATATATTCAGACTTATTACTGTATATTCAGATTTACTTCTATTCATTATTGACTTTTATATATTAAGATTTGTATTTTTATATTCAGACTTACAACTATATATTCTGAGTTACATTTA
>NW_015595095.1:0-357 GCF_001515605.1 Sinocyclocheilus anshuiensis | reverse complement strand
GTCAAGACAGTATGTGGAGGCGGTGTGGTGATCTCAGGCTTAGTGTTCTGGATACTGGGGATGCACACTGCGGTGTTCACTGCATCGTTGACCACAGTGGTGGCTTCTCCATGACTGACTGTGGCAGTTGCTACTTGGAACGAACAGCCAGGGCGAGAGTAAGAGTGTGGTTTCTTTATTCTCAGCTCCCTTTGATGCTCATCTATCGCTTCCTGAACCTCTGCCGACGACCACTTGGTGATAGGCTTGTACCTGAACACACTAGAAAGCTCAGCATCAGGGCAGTTTCTAATAAACATCATTGAGATTTCCTGTGAAATGTTCTTCATTCGACTACCCTGTTTCTGCAAGTGATTA
>NW_015595094.1:0-357 GCF_001515605.1 Sinocyclocheilus anshuiensis | reverse complement strand
CCGTTTCATGTTGGGATTCTAGGACAGATGAAGAATTTATGTTGTTTTATCTGTTCTTCTAAAATTGTCAGCTCCAAAATACCTACTCTCTTAATAACACACATAATATATAGATTAGGCCATGTCAAATGCATGAGTGTATAATAAATACAGAGACTGAGACAGAGCCGAGCAGCCCTATATGCTAGTTGTGCAGGGCCCCGCAAATTATGCATGACTCCCCGTCACGTCAAAGCAGTGTGGCACTATCAGTTTGGTGCAGAGAAGAGGAAAAATAGAAAGGAAAATTAGCAAGATAAGGATTTTATAAAGATGATGTTGATTTTGAAATTGTAGTTGCTGCATTGTGTTTTGTCG
>NW_015595093.1:0-357 GCF_001515605.1 Sinocyclocheilus anshuiensis | reverse complement strand
TTGTAATACTATACTGTACATTGTAATTTTTTTTTCTGATAATTTTTTGTTTTACTCCCATAAGGTGAGCTGTGGGCTCTAAATGAAGAAGGGATCAAGGGTTTCCTCAGCTTAACTTTGAGAAAGAAGCAAGAAGTCACCAGAATGATGAAGCATGCAAGAGACTGTTATGCTCAAGTTTTGAGTGGAACAAGTATGGACTTCCAGAATGATTGGGATGGATACGACAGTGATTCTGAACTGTCAGATGACTGAGTTTGAGTTTGAGGAGCTCTCAAAGTGAGAAATGAGCATTAACTCACTTTTGTTTTGATTTCTTATATTTGTCAGTGTTTCCTTTTAGGTTTTTTTTTTTTT
>NW_015595092.1:0-357 GCF_001515605.1 Sinocyclocheilus anshuiensis | reverse complement strand
GGCAGGTCTTGTATCTTATCTGGCCATCCCTGATGGATTATTTCTTTTAATGCACTGAGCTTGGGGTCCTTTGCAGTCTCAGTTCTGAGATCCTCTTGCTTGTTCGGAGAAAAGTTTACAATTGCGACAGTATGATGCTCAGTGTCTTCAAATTCTGCATCCAGTCCATCAATGCGTTCATCAAGTTCAATATCTTCATTGTTTTCAGGGTTTGGCAGGCGGCTGAGAGTGTCTGCAAGAATCATCTGGTTTCCAGGACGATACATGATGCTGTAGTTGTATCCCTGCATCTTGATCAGCATTCGTTGCAGTCTGGGAGGAGCAGCATGTAGAGGCTTCGTGCATATGGTGACGAGA
>NW_015595091.1:0-357 GCF_001515605.1 Sinocyclocheilus anshuiensis | reverse complement strand
GTACCCACTGTATATTGTGGCGCTGAGATCGTTTGCTCCCCGCTATAAGTGTGTTCACCCATATTACATGCTAATGGGGGGAGGTGCCAGGTGCACACGAGAGAAGAGAGTTCGTTTTTGAGTTTGGCTCCGGGGAAGAGGAAAATTCTGAGCCCTCCGCGTTTTTCTTTATTTTTGGGAAAGTTAGTACGCCTCCTGATACCCGTTGTTTAAGTTGTAACTTTCAAGAAATAAACGAAGGCCGTTGGCTGCTTTTGAACTGGATCTTCGTCTCCTGCTTATTTATTCTGGGAAGTTGCACGATGCTACAACATACACTAGTCAACATTTGAAGTGGATCAAAATCTTTCATCAAAG
>NW_015595090.1:0-357 GCF_001515605.1 Sinocyclocheilus anshuiensis | reverse complement strand
TACATACACACCAACATGTAAGGACTGCATGCTCAGGAACACATATGGTCATTCTGAGTTAAAGAATAACTGATGTTTTTCATCTGTGTAGTCTGGACTGAGATGAGTAAATGGCAAGCATTTAACAACATTTAACTGCAACAGCCTTGAACTTAGCATTGGACATATAATTTTTTCCCTTTTGGGTTGATGCAAAACCGAGCATAAAGCCACACCTCTAATTATAATATAAGGATAAAGAAAGCAGGATGGATGGATGGATGGATAGACAGAATGACCAAATTACACGGAATAATGAAAGGATGGTTGGACCTCCAGAACAATATTAGAATGACAGATGGATGGATGGATAGAATA
>NW_015595089.1:0-357 GCF_001515605.1 Sinocyclocheilus anshuiensis | reverse complement strand
CTGTCTTATAGATATAATATACCCAGTGTGACCTGCGGCGATGCCCGGAGAGCAGTTGAGACAGCTGCGAAAAACCTGATGGAGGTAGAGAGAAATGCAGTGGCACGGCTCTTGGGGCACACTCCAGAAATTGCAGAAAAACATTACCGGATGAGAACTCCAGCAGATGCATTTCTGGCCCAAAGCATGGTTGACCAGCTTGCTGGAAAAACACGGTATGCAATCTGACATCTTATTCATAATTTTGCTACTCAAAGCAGTCTCTAATTTGCCCTTTCTTCAATATTTATTCACTGATCTTGTAGACAAGGGTTTTAGTGCGGCTTCCAGCCGAGAGCCAAGGGTGGACGAACAGAC
>NW_015595088.1:0-357 GCF_001515605.1 Sinocyclocheilus anshuiensis | reverse complement strand
TTTCATACAGCTGCATCTCACACTAGTGCATGAAGAAATTTCATTTATTCATGTTATACACGCACACATATATGTGTGTGTTTCCTCTATTTCTCTTGTGATTCTGTGGTGAGATATGACCATAGACAGGTCTTCCTGATTCTCACGTGAGTGTCGATTTCACTGGTGATGTCGTGTGCGCAGGAGTACGCGAGCTCGGGCTGGAACCTGAACAACATGCCGGTGCTGGAGCAGTCGGTGCTGACGCACATCAGCGGGGACATCAGCGGTATGAAGGTGCCCTGGCTGTACGTGGGCATGTGCTTCTCGTCTTTCTGCTGGCACATCGAGGACCACTGGAGCTACTCCATCAACTAC
>NW_015595087.1:0-357 GCF_001515605.1 Sinocyclocheilus anshuiensis | reverse complement strand
GTGTAGGGCCGTGCTGTGTTGGCTAATAGCGGAAGAATTGGCCCCATTAAAATCCTCTGCTGTTCTCCTCTACCTGTCAGTGAGTCTGTAAGGAGACATGTTACAAATGGTGGCTGAAATTATTTTGCGTTTCCCTCCTCTTTATTTCCATCCCCCCTTCCTGGGCAGGCCATCAGCGGAAATGAAGCGGAAAATAATGGCTCTTCCCCTTCTGTTTTCCACCCTGACCCTCTCAACGCAGACGACTGCCACTGTTCACAGGTCAGTTCATCCCACTGCCCTCGTCTCTCGAAAGACATTTACCTGCCCATTTGACTGTGTGGCTGCATTTCTCAGCACACCAACAAGACACGGAGG
>NW_015595086.1:0-357 GCF_001515605.1 Sinocyclocheilus anshuiensis | reverse complement strand
GTCGCAAGCTCTCTCCTGCAGAATCCCGATATGCTGCAGTAGAAAAAGAAGCCCTGGCCATAAAATGGGCAGTCTTGGAGCTGAGATATTATCTGACAGGATGCAGTTTCACCTTAGTCACGGATCATGCTCCCCTGCAGTGGATGGCCCGCACTAAAGGTTCCAACGCACGAGTGACCAGGTGGTTCTTGGCACTCCAGGGCTACCACTTTACAGTCCAGCACCGAGCAGGGTCGGCACACGGTAATGCAGATGGTCTGTCCAGGATGGTCACTGGATGGTCAGGTCTGTAGGTCTCTCTTGCCCCCCACTCCTCCCCCACTTCTCCATTCTTTGCCCACAGGCCCGCTTGGGGGG
>NW_015595085.1:0-357 GCF_001515605.1 Sinocyclocheilus anshuiensis | reverse complement strand
TTTAATAGTTCTAAATCTACAGACAGACAGATGTTACTTACACAACAGCTGGGAGGTTGCAGCCTCCATCCAGGCCTTGTTTTCTGTAACTGGTCACTCTGTTTTTAATGGACAGACTAACTCTTTTGACACACCGCAGACAGCAGGTTTCATCTAAGAGACACATCACAAAAACAACAAAGACACTAAGGGACAGATTTACTAACAGCTTGCACAAGCACAAACCGTCAATTGGCATTAAAATAGTAGTCAGGATTTACTGGCGATTTAAAGACACGCAGTGAAGAATTAGCACTGAATCTGACCTTATTTAATATGCATTTGTAGGAGTTTCCCTTTCAGATGTAAAATTTATGG
>NW_015595084.1:0-357 GCF_001515605.1 Sinocyclocheilus anshuiensis | reverse complement strand
GGGGTCTGAATACTTTCCGTACCCACTGTATATACACATACATTCCGTATTCAAATAAATAATTATGTTATGCCCTGTTACACCAGTGAAGCAACCCTGCTGCTTCCTTTAAGAAGCTAAGAACCAAAACAAGGTGCTGACCCAGATCACAGATATTACCCAATCTTCAAATACCATCCGACATGCAGGAGAACCTCAGACCCTAGCTACACTTGTGCTGGCGTGGCCACTGTATGCTGTATACCATGAAAGTAATAGAAAGAAAGAGATATAACAGGTACTTACGCCAAACATTTGCCTGAGGTCTGGATCTCTGAACCTGAAGGGGATGTTGGAGACGTGGAGCCTCTTGGGCTG
>NW_015595083.1:0-357 GCF_001515605.1 Sinocyclocheilus anshuiensis | reverse complement strand
TACACTGTAACAAGGACACCTTAAAATAAAGTGTAACCAATTTATCATTATTGGTTAATTACATATACTAATACATTTCAAGTTGTATAAATGTTGTATATATAGTTGTACATTAACAAATATGAATTAACAATAAAAAAGCTGATGTTTATCCTAGTTCATGATACTGTCCCTAATGCATTAGCTAATGATTTTACATTATAAAGCGTTACGCAAGAAATACATTTATTTAAAACACCAATTGGATCCAATCCAAGTGGTTTTTACTGTGTCGTTAAGTGGTTGTTGGGCTGTTGCTAAGTGGTTGACGTGAAGTGACGTGAAAGTGACATGTGGCCAAGTATGGTGACCCATACT
>NW_015595082.1:0-357 GCF_001515605.1 Sinocyclocheilus anshuiensis | reverse complement strand
CCAGTCTTCAGTGTCATATGATTCTTCAGAAATCATTCTAATATGATGATTTATAATCAGTGTCAGAAACGGAGTTGTGCTGCTTTATATTTTTTGGGACCTTTTATACTTTTTCATGATTCTTTGATAAAGTATCAAAAAAAAAATAAAAAAAAAATAAAAAAAAGTGTTACAATATACACTTCTATTCAAAAGTTTGGGGTTAGTAAATTTTTCCCCTTTTTTTAAATGAAATTAATACTTTTATTCAGCTAGGATGTGTTAAATAGATAAAAAGTGATAGTAAAGACTTATATTGTTAGAAAAGACAATATATTTCTATTTTGAATAAATGCTGTTCTTTTTAACTTTTTATTC
>NW_015595081.1:0-357 GCF_001515605.1 Sinocyclocheilus anshuiensis | reverse complement strand
CTTAAAAGTAGTAATAATTATTTTTTAATTAAAAATATTATATTTGAAAACATTTATTTAAAAATTGTAAATATTGTTTTTACAATAAATTAGGCCTAAAGGGCCCTGACGGTTCCCCAATCCCCACTTATATATATATATGTATGTATGTGTATATATATATATATATTAATTAGGGATGGGAAGATTCCCCGATTCGCTCGGTGCATCGGTATAAAAAGGTAAGGAAGCGATGCATCGGTTTAAAAAGCGTCCATCGGCTACAAGTTGCCATTTATATCGCGATGCATCTCTAACATATTTGCATCGGTTAAAACCGATTCATTTATATATAATTACTAGTGGATGCGCTATACT
>NW_015595080.1:0-357 GCF_001515605.1 Sinocyclocheilus anshuiensis | reverse complement strand
AACATTCTTTTAGCAGCAAGACACAACGTCTTGTTTTGTCCTTCTTGCTTAATAGCTAATAGAGTCCATGAACAGTGTTGTCATAAAGGTTTCTAAATGCTCTATAAAGATGATATAAAACTCTGAAAATGGTTAAAAAAACTGCCAAGATTCTAATGTCAGTCCTGCTTGGGCATCAAGCATCTGTCCTCATATTGCACTGATGCCAGTCTATTGTTTGGCATAAATACTGCACTGCGAATATCTCCCGCCGGCACTGCGGAAGTTCACAGGTGGGCAGGAGCCCATAACGTGTGCTGGGGCTTCGTTCAAAAGGCCGTAGAAAGAGCCGCTGGTGGGAATGGAGGGAACACAGTG
>NW_015595079.1:0-357 GCF_001515605.1 Sinocyclocheilus anshuiensis | reverse complement strand
GGACACTTCATACACAACAACCTACAGAGGGGTCCATCATAATTTAAAAAAAAGACACAGATGATAATAAAAAGGTTATTTGAAATGAAATGAATAGCGGTAAGACAGAATCAGAGTACTGTGAACGTGCCTCACTTCAAACTGTAACGGTCTGTATGTATGTTATTTTCTAAACTTTAAATGTAGTGAAGTCTTTGTTCAAGTAGACTTTGTTGCTTGTGTAAACCTCATGCAAGCCTGAAAGGTACTTAAAACTTAAAAATCTTATTTGCACTTTTGACTGTTCACCAAAGACTAAATTTCAATCTGGCCGAATTTTCTGCACACTTCACCACTGAGGCCAAAATGAGCATTGTG
>NW_015595078.1:0-357 GCF_001515605.1 Sinocyclocheilus anshuiensis | reverse complement strand
TTTCTGTAACTTTCTTTAGAGGCAATTTTGATATTTCCTATGTATATGTTTCAGTTTTATTTCTTATGTTTCTGATGTATAATTTTGGTTCTGTTCTGTTGAATAGGTGCGGGCAGGGAAATAAGCGAGAAACAGTTTTCTTACCATCTTGATGTCATTTATGGATAAAACTTGTGTTTAAACGTGTAAGGAAACACGAGTTAAAGGAATTACAAGTGTAATATCATAGGATATAAGAACCAACTGGATTTTGTCATTTTGTGTTTTGATTAAACTCACATTTGTTATGGATTTTTGTCTGACTTCTGTGAAAAGAACCCATTTTTCCTGCCACTTTAAGTTAATCTAGGACTTTGC
>NW_015595077.1:0-357 GCF_001515605.1 Sinocyclocheilus anshuiensis | reverse complement strand
TCTTAGGACAACTTTGATGAACTTTTTTGATCCACTTCAAATGTTTACTACAGTATATATTCACCAAATTCTGGATTATTTGTGCAGCTCTACAAACAAGCGCAATTGCATTTTAAAAAATTGCAGTATTTATTCAAAAATTCGATTTTTTTTCCTCAAAACATGCAGCCCTACTATGCATAATGGAATACTTAACAACAGCATCAAGCGCAGCTCATCCAATCAGATTTGAGCTCTTTAATACACACCCCCTGCTCGTCCAGTCTGAGGAGTTGCTCCGGGACTCTGGGTGAGCTGATGGCCAGTCGAAGGCACTGGATGTTCAGCTCAGGAACCACGTACTCCAGCACCTCCTTC
>NW_015595076.1:0-357 GCF_001515605.1 Sinocyclocheilus anshuiensis | reverse complement strand
TTTCACAGTTTAATTTTGATTTGTTTGTTTTAATGAAAAGTTTGTTTGTAATCCTGCTTTTGTAATTTATCTAACTAGTGCATATAATCTCCCAATAAACTCTTAAAGGGATAGTTTGGCCGAAAATGAACATTCTGTTAATTTACGCAACTCTTATTTCATTCCAAATCTATATTTTGAAGAATGTTGGTAACCAGACACTTTTGGTGACTTCCAAAAACATAAATATATGGTTATGTTCCTCAAAAATGAAACTCATACAGGTTTGGAATGACATGAGGATTAATAAATGATCACAGAGTCATTATTTTTGTGTAAACTTTCCCTTTAAGATAACTACAAATATAAGCTGAGTCT
>NW_015595075.1:0-357 GCF_001515605.1 Sinocyclocheilus anshuiensis | reverse complement strand
GTCAGTGTTAGATGGGGATGTTAGAACTCGTTATGTCACGTGTCAGCGATGGTGAGGGAATATTAGATGAGAGCTGGCATTTGCCAGCTGCGTGACTCCACCACAGCAAGAACCAATGCGCTGTTTGAACAAAAATGACGCATGATTTTACAGACTGAATGAAGATTTATTAGTGGTGCTTGGTAGGATAAGCATCACTATTGCTATTGCTTATATTTGTACCTCTATTTGTATTAAGATTTGGCATGTGACTCACTGTTTGTGCTGTGGATATGAATGATTCCTTAAATTGTGCGAATTGATGATAAAAGGTTTGCTGTTACTTTTCCATGTGTTTTCAAACTGTCATCCTTCTGG
>NW_015595074.1:0-357 GCF_001515605.1 Sinocyclocheilus anshuiensis | reverse complement strand
TGACATTCATATAATAACGGCACACTCAGCAATAAGTATAATTGGGTATGTTCTTTGCATGCAGGAAAATACAGCTTAAAATATGAATTAGATACATTTTAATGAAACCAAGTTAGAGGATTTCATCGCCCCAGGAGCTTTAAATGTAAAAAAAAAAAATAAAAAAAAAAAGTTACAAAGGGATTAAAAAATGTTATCCCAAAAAAATTGTTATACAAAAGCATGGCTGATTACACTTCAGCTTCGTAAAACAGTTGCATAAGTAGTTTTAGATGTTATGATGTTATACGACTCTCAAATCGCATGAACCATACATATGTGACCCTAGACCACAAAACCAGTCATAAGGGTCAATTT
>NW_015595073.1:0-357 GCF_001515605.1 Sinocyclocheilus anshuiensis | reverse complement strand
TACTCCCAAAAAATACTTAAGTACTGTAACGAAGTATTATTACTTGGTTACATTACACCACTGGTCAAAGGTCATGGTCTAGAAGGTCAGCAAGATCCTACGAATCGTCCTCGATTGCGTTTCTGGCTCTGACGGATGCCTCTGGACCTACGGGTGGAAAGACAGATTCCCCTGCAAGCCGGTTATCTCTTTATCTCACGACATGGTGGATCTGTCTGATACAGCCATTCCCATTCATCAGCGTGTGTCTGTCAGCGAGAGAAACAACTTCTGGGACAGAGGCTCATCGCCCGTAACAGAAGCAGAGCGCTCGCGAGAGTCCAATCAAATCAATGTCACCTTGGATGATCACTGGAT
>NW_015595072.1:0-357 GCF_001515605.1 Sinocyclocheilus anshuiensis | reverse complement strand
AAAGTGAGCTCAAGATCTTACCCAACCATCTTTTTCAAGCTAGATGGCAGCAGCAGAAGTTCTGGGAAATAGTGAAAAATCCCCCCAAAGATTCAGTTGTCTGTATTATGGACTTCGCTGAGAATTATACATGCCTTTTACAGAACGAGGTACAGAGTGCCCACTGGGCTAAAGTCCAGGTTACAATTCACCCAGTAGTGTGTTTCTACTCTTGTTCTTGTGGTGATCCAGAGCCAGTACGAGATTCAGTGATAATTGTGTCAAATGATGCCAAGCATGATTCCCATGCTATCGCAGTATTTGTTAATACTGTCACTGGTCATCTGAAAGAAGTTCGCCAACTCGCATTGTCCAGGA
>NW_015595071.1:0-357 GCF_001515605.1 Sinocyclocheilus anshuiensis | reverse complement strand
CCCATCTCAGATATGGGTCAGTGCTTTTGCATCTGAATGGCCGGGATATGCTGGCTCATCTATAAATAGCGTCACCCTCAACGCTGTATAAATAAACAGTGAAATGATACGAGGTGTGGGGGCTGGTCTGGTTTGAGGGAATGTTTGCTCCTAAAACTTGAGTTAATCTACACTTGACCTGAGATATGTAAATACAGGCAGGAAATGTGACGATAAAGCACTGCTATCTGTTTTGCTGTGTAGTTTTAAGCTAGGTTTAGTTTATTAACTATATAATGATAGCTCTCATTGCTGTTTTATCGACGCTGTTTTAGCAACGATTTGTATCGTGAAAAGCGCTATACAAATAAACTTGAA
>NW_015595070.1:0-357 GCF_001515605.1 Sinocyclocheilus anshuiensis | reverse complement strand
TTACATCTGATATAGGTTTCAGAAGTGGGTGTGGCAAAATGGCTCGATAGTGCCACGCCACCTATAAACTTTCAACGAAGTGCCCCTCAAGCTACGTTTCACGTACATGTACGAAATTCGGCAGACACATGTAACACACCAATACCAATAGCCTGAAGTCTCTTGGAGCAAAATCTGAATCCCAACAGGAAGTCAGTTATTTAGAATTTTCTCGCCAAATTTTGTGCCATTTTTGCCATTTTCAGGCGTTGTATTTTAACGAACTCCTAGAGATTTAATCAGATCAACACCAAATTTGGTCAGTGTAAGTCGGTTATAGTCATAGCGCCACCTGCTGGCAACAGGAAGTGGCATGTT
>NW_015595069.1:0-357 GCF_001515605.1 Sinocyclocheilus anshuiensis | reverse complement strand
TCACTCACTCACTCACTCACTCAATCAATCAATCAATCAATCAATACATATATTTGAGAAGAAGTGTATGACAGAGGGTTAAAAGTCCCTGGACTGTGATGGCCAGTAAATATAGTCACTTTACTTTCAGCGCTCAGGGAGCTGCACACAACAGAATTACCAGCTCCTCATGTCCTGATATTTGCAACAGAGACAGGTCTGACTTCATCTCCGAATTTCTCAATGTTCAGACCCTGTGCAAAGCTGTAAGACACATTGGATGAAACATGTTACCTTAATGTGTTAAACTTCAACTTGTCTTTATTATATATATTACTTTAAAATATCATGTTTCTTTCAATGTTACTTGCAATTTCT
>NW_015595068.1:0-357 GCF_001515605.1 Sinocyclocheilus anshuiensis | reverse complement strand
CCTTTTTTTTTTTTTTTTTTGCTTAAAACAAGAAAAAATATATTTCAGTGGAAAGCTAGGTTCGATTTAAAGGAAAGCTAGCTGATTTTTCTAAGCCCGTTGCCCATTGACAGTTCTTTTGTTTCTAGTTTTATGCAAAAATTCCCATATTTTTAAGTCATTTTGCTTCTCAGGTAAATTTATTTTTAAAAAGCATGTTTAGAAACATGCAAGTGACACAAACACACAACAAAATGAATTAACATTAAAATAGAAATAGAAAAAATGAATCTAAATACCAATTCAGAACAGTCTAAAATTACTATTCTGCATATTAAACTACACTGAACAAAATTATAAACGCAACACTTTTGTTTT
>NW_015595067.1:0-357 GCF_001515605.1 Sinocyclocheilus anshuiensis | reverse complement strand
ATGCCTCCTTAGAGCGAAAATGTCAATTGCATCCCAACGTAAACATGTGGAGGGCAAATTAAACCGTGTAGCGACACATTTTTTCCATGTATTTCCACATGACTAACCTGAGCGCCTCGTTATTATAATGAGCCAAGGGAGTCATACATATGCCATTTAGCCCATAAGCATATGTTTATTAGCAACTAGAAAATGAGCTAATGTTTCACGGATGGTCTTTCGATACAGTCAGGCGATACATATTTTATTAAATCACGACAACATTTTAAGGTGAATGTGCACATATCTCACGATAATATCACGGTAAAAATACTAAATTTGAAACGAAAGTTCAGTTGCTGCCTTGATTTTTTTTTT
>NW_015595066.1:0-357 GCF_001515605.1 Sinocyclocheilus anshuiensis | reverse complement strand
TACTCTTAGAGCAAACATTTAGGAGTCCTACATTTAGGACTGACACACTCATTATTTATAAGATTTTCTTCTTATGCGCTACTTTTAGCCTGAAGATGTTTTGTGAATACGGGCCCAGATATGCAGTAGTTTAATTTAGTTTAGTGATTTATAAAGCACATTTAAAAGCACAGGTCCTTTTCCTGTGGTTGTGGTTTTACAGGTTTTGTTTTCAACTGCTTGCACACATTTTCAAAACCTTGCCTCTTTTCTTCTCAAGACTTTACTCACAAATCCAAGAATTGCACACAAAATGCAAAATGCCTCAAATCACTTGCAACATGAAGCACTGCATTCAAAATATCACAAACACATCTC
>NW_015595065.1:0-357 GCF_001515605.1 Sinocyclocheilus anshuiensis | reverse complement strand
TTCATAATAACATCCTCAGCAGGTGCTGAAACTAACACTTTCATCATGTGCTTTATGTACAGAAAAATACATTACATGTGGCCACTTAAGCCACACTTCAAAATGTATGAATTGCTTTGCATTACATAACTATATATATATATGACATCCACTAAAAGTGATGGACTGTTTGGTTAAAAATAATAGAAACAAAAAATCAAATTGAAGTATTATCCATTCAGACATATCACTTTGGTATTTTGCATCTAATGCAATGACATTCAGACATATTCAAGTGTCACTGAAGTGTCCAAAAGTGTCTAAATACATTTAATTACATCTCAGCTTTCTATTTTCAGCTAGAACTCCCTCAAGATG
>NW_015595064.1:0-357 GCF_001515605.1 Sinocyclocheilus anshuiensis | reverse complement strand
ATGATGCCAGATCATTAGTCTTGCACTGGCTTTGAATATGTTGCTCTGGTTCCATCCTTATCTAGCAAAATGAAGCACACTGGTGGATCAATCAGCATGTGCATTTCAACTACATTTACTTGTTAACTACATTTTCAATTTCTCCTTGGTAAAACTCCTGATAGAATCACAATGAGGCATTTAAAAACAAACATGGCATGACAAAATAAAGGCTGCTCATATAACGTTCATATACTGTTCCCATTTATTTCCAAATGCAAAATGGTTTGAATGAAATGATGTAAACAGCAACACCTTGTTAAAAAGAAGCACACTTTAGCATACTTTTAAAAAGAGTACTTACTACAGAAATAATAT
>NW_015595063.1:0-357 GCF_001515605.1 Sinocyclocheilus anshuiensis | reverse complement strand
TGATCGATGTTTAAAGCCACATGGCTTTGGACAACCTGTTCAAGGCCAGCTACACCACTTTTCAGATGCTAGTGAAAAGGGATATGGCTCTGTGACTTATCTTAGATTACAGAATAGTCATAACACCACTCATGTCTCCTTTCTTCTTGGCAAGTCTAGAGTGACACCTATTAAACCAATCACCATTCCTCGACTAGAGCTAACTGCCGCTGTTCTAGCTGCTCGCATTGATAAAATGCTCAGAAAGGAACTTCAGCTGGATTTAAGGGAATCATGTTTTTGGACTGATAGCACATCTGTCCTGAAATATATTAAAAAATGAGAACAAAAGGTTTCGTACCTTTGTGGCAAACAGGG
>NW_015595062.1:0-357 GCF_001515605.1 Sinocyclocheilus anshuiensis | reverse complement strand
TTTAATGTTATTGTTTATTATAATTACCTCACCTGTGCTTATTTTTATTTGTTTATTTATTGATTTATTTGTTTAAACTATTTAATATAATTTTAATATTATTTAAAAATAATATATTTATTTATTCATTCATTCATTCTCCATATTTTGTTACATTATAGTAGTATTATGCTATTAATATTTCATTCTGGATCCCATTCCCTTTTCATTTTTGAAAAAAAATAAGGTTTTATTGATATTGTTTATTATAATTACCTCACCTGCACATATTTATATTTGTTGATTTATTTGTTTAAAATATTGAATATTATTTTGATATTGTTTAAAAAAATATTATATTAAAATGATCTCACATTT
>NW_015595061.1:0-357 GCF_001515605.1 Sinocyclocheilus anshuiensis | reverse complement strand
CCGATGATCAAGCGATCACATGGCTAGGCAGAATGATCAATGACATCTGTCCTGCATTAAAGGTCAATGAAAGACAGAACAAAAGAAGCAGTCTGACGAGCCTTGACTCCTGCAGGATTTTATCAATCTCTCTGACTTTGTGTAAAGTGACTAACCCTGATGCTTCATGACCACACTTCCCCAAACAATTTCTAGGTTCTGGAATATTTTGTTTGTCTTTGAACACTGAGTACTAGTACACACACAAATTAGTAGTGCACGCATTTAATAGGAATTTAATCAAAATCCCAGTTTTGGTACAGAAATCTCAACTTCTAGTACAAGTCTCAATTAATATAAAAAAAAAAAAAAAAGTAT
>NW_015595060.1:0-357 GCF_001515605.1 Sinocyclocheilus anshuiensis | reverse complement strand
AACCTTCCATTCCTTTCCAAAGTGCTGGAAAAAGTAGTAGCTGCGTAGCTTCTGGTCCATTTAAAAGAAAATAAACTGTTTGAGAAATTCCAGTCTGGTTTTTGTTCCGGCCACAGCACGGAAACAGCCCTGACCCTACTGATGACGGCAGATGCTGGCTCCCCATCTCTCCTTATCCTCCTGGATTTGAGCTCAGCATTTGACACTGTGGACCACAACATTCTCTTTCATCGTCTGCACTCCACCATTGGTCTATCTGATTCTGTGTACAACTGGTTCTCATCTTACCTCACTGGAAGAACTGAGCATGTTGCCTTGGGAGAGGTTAAATCCTTGACACACAATGTCACCTGTGGT
>NW_015595059.1:0-357 GCF_001515605.1 Sinocyclocheilus anshuiensis | reverse complement strand
GAGGAGGGAGATGAAGGGAGGGAAGCCATTGCTGGCGTGAGACTGTAACAGCGAGGGATGCATGACCAGTAAGTTTTGATCCTGATTCTTTCTGTTATAGGGAGCTTTTGTGTTCCATCTAATGCACACATTAGAAAACAAGATTTCCTAGGCTTGAAACCCATAGCTTTGATTTATTCTAATTTCCTAATTCTAATTTATTCAAATTTTCTTTGTTCTGCTTACACACTTTTTGCTCTCTCTTTTTCCCTCTTATCTGCAGTGGGTGTCTTCTGAGTCGGCACAGTTGAAGCAAGTGTGACAGGCTGGCATGAGGCAGTATAGGTTAGTTTTCACACACACACACACACACACACA
>NW_015595058.1:0-357 GCF_001515605.1 Sinocyclocheilus anshuiensis | reverse complement strand
GATGGCCAACCAGCAATAAGAAGTCTTTGGTGAATCTTTTGGGAATTCCAGAAGCCAAGTGTCAGCACCAGCAAACATAATAGCAAGCATCCCATAATGGGCACCCGTATCCAACATATAACATGATGGTACTTTACCTTATGTTACTTCATAGTTTTGGTGACTTTACTATTATTCCAAAGTGCGTATGATAGAGTAGATGTGTCCTGGCGTTGACCATAGGCAAATAATCGAAGTACCTCACAAGTATCTCATGACCCATATTGTTCTCAGTACACCAGCTTTAGTAAACGAGGCATGTACTGACAGATGATACCATGGTGTTTTTGAAGCATGGCTGAATGCAAATCTCTGTGT
>NW_015595057.1:0-357 GCF_001515605.1 Sinocyclocheilus anshuiensis | reverse complement strand
ATTTAAATTTAATGCCTGATTCTTGGTCCTCTGCCGTTATCAGCCTTATTTTGAAAAAAGATAAAGATCCTTTGGACGGCTCCTCTTATCGCCCGATTCGTTTATTGAATGTAGACTGCAAAATTGTGGCTAAAGGAATGGCTCGACGCCTTGAATCCGTCCTTTCTTCTGTTGTTTCACTGGACCAGACCGGATTTGTAAAGTTTAGATATGGCTCTTATAATATCTGTAGATTGTAGATCTGTAGTTATTATATTTCAAATACCCCGAGACTTCTGTTGATGTAAATCTTTCTATTATTGCAGAATATAACACTTTTTCAGGGTATAAGATTAATTTAAATAAATCTCAGGCCTT
>NW_015595056.1:0-357 GCF_001515605.1 Sinocyclocheilus anshuiensis | reverse complement strand
AGCACATATTAATGCCTTATTCTGCATGACCATATTTTAGATACCCTAATCCAACCTCATACCTTCATTTAAGAACTACTGTACTATCTATTAATACGCAGCAAAATGTGAGTTTATTGCAGCAAAATGCATAGTTAATAGTTAGTTAATGGTGAGAATCGGTCCCCAAACTAAAGTGTGACCCACTTTACAATTAAGACCCATTAGTTAATGTAAGCTAATGCATTAACTAACAATGCTAACTAAAATACAGGATTTTGTTAATCATTGTTAACATTAATTAATACGGTAACACTTTAGTATAGAGAACAGTTATTCACTATTAACTATGACTTTTCCCTCAATAAATTCCTAATT
>NW_015595055.1:0-357 GCF_001515605.1 Sinocyclocheilus anshuiensis | reverse complement strand
AGACATTCATTACCCCTGACAGCTCAAATCTCCAGCAAACTCCCACTAATGTTACAGTTGATGCAGTTTGTCAGGCCTAGATTTAGAAAGGGCTCACATTTACATCATTGGGTTTTAGCTTCTCAATAGCATTTGCTTTTCGAATTGTTCATTTTGTTTCATAAAATAAAAACACTATTTCCTCTAGGAATTGCCCATTGAGAGGAAGGCTCTCAGATTAAACAAAAGAAAATAAACAAACAGTTTTGAGGACATTGGTTTTGTACTGTGTACCAGATATACTGCACTGTGCAATCCATCTTCACTTCAATGCTAGACAGTTTTTGCTTCCTTTTTAAATTATATAAAGGAACATGG
>NW_015595054.1:0-357 GCF_001515605.1 Sinocyclocheilus anshuiensis | reverse complement strand
TTTATATCACACAATTCTGAGAAAAAAAGTCAGAATTGTGAGTTTGTCTCGCAATTCTGACTTTATAACTCGCAATAAATAATAAACCCGAATAAAAAAAAAGAAAAAGGTTATTGCGACTTCTTATCTCACAATTCTGACTTTTTTTTCACAGAATTGTGAGATAAAAAGTCACAATAACCTTTTTTTTATTTTTTATTCGGTGGCGGAAACGGGCTTCCATAGATCCCAGCATAAGGAACAAGTGGAAAGTTTATTTTTAATGGCATCCCGGATCATGTCAGAGGATTGTTCTGAGTATTTTGTTTTGTAAAACGAGGCACAGTGTCATGAAGAGTTCACAAAGAAACATTTGTT
>NW_015595053.1:0-357 GCF_001515605.1 Sinocyclocheilus anshuiensis | reverse complement strand
TGTTATAGATGATCTATATTGGACTTACAAGGTAAATCCCAGTGCATAAGAAAACAATAGTATTTCCTTGGCTATGCATTATCCTTGTTTGCCCGTGCATTTCAGTGTGTAATTTGGTTGCTAAGCTTATGAGTTGCCCAACCACACTGCAGCAGAGGTGTACATGTTTAATTAAAAGACCGCTGAACAATCGGCCATCATGCTTCACTGCTGCTCCCTAAAACGAGAGCCTTGTTCACTGTGAAAAATAATTATGGTCCCGACGTTTGTTGGAGGTTTTCATTCCTTTATACTGAATAGTGCATGTTCTGCTTAATTAATATGCATAATTAATTATCTGGCAGGAGATATTAGTGT
>NW_015595052.1:0-357 GCF_001515605.1 Sinocyclocheilus anshuiensis | reverse complement strand
GGTCATTTTAACCTTTAATATTAGTCCAATGAATGTACCAAATGAAGGGACATTTGTTTTCCTAAGAAAATTTGACACGTACTTGAAATATCAATACATGTGCATTTTAGATTATAACTGGCACTAGCTATTATTTGTGCAAAATTTAGGTTGGACTCAAATTTTGTATTACTGAAAAATGTCTTCTAATTCTCTGCACTTTATTTTATTTTTATTTATAAAATAAGTATTTTATGAGAAAATGTTGAAATAATTGAGGGAAATAATCTTTATATTAATCAACTAATTGGAAAAATAATCAATAAAAATGTTGATAACACTTTATTTTAAGGTGTCATTGTTACACGTTACATGTAC
>NW_015595051.1:0-357 GCF_001515605.1 Sinocyclocheilus anshuiensis | reverse complement strand
TTCAGGGAACGAGGGTTACCATACGTAACCGAGACGTTAACTAATAATAACTAACATTACAACGATTTCTTTCACTTTAAGTCTACTTCCTTAAATTTAAATACAAATTGCAAATTTGCTTCCTGTTTGCTACCTCAATTGACCAGGAGTAGATTAAAGTCTGTGAACTTGAAAAATGGTGTGTACTGACATCTTTCCGTGGTTAAAACAAGATACCTTCTTACGGAGCCCCTAAAGGGACATGGTGGGAATTTGGGGTGGGAGAAATAAATATTTGTCAGATTTTTTGCGTTCCCTCGCAAAACTTTTGCATTCTCTCGCAAATATATTTGCGTTCCCTCGCAAAACTTTTGCGTT
>NW_015595050.1:0-357 GCF_001515605.1 Sinocyclocheilus anshuiensis | reverse complement strand
ACCTTTCCAATGATATATAGTTTGTCATGATTAGATTAGGATTTATTTGTATTATAGTGAAGTAATCTTAGGCATCCCGCTGAGGGGACAGGTGACAGTTAAGAGGCTAAAGAACTCAACTTTTTCTCGTTTCATGTTGTTTTGTGTGCCATATTTATGTCTGTATATGCCTATGGACCGACAACTATAAATATTCTCTCTTGAAACGCATCCTGTTTCTTTTTCCTCAGTGTGGTGAGCATTGCCAACAGTTTACATAATTCATTACCAGTTCCCATTTATGCAGATTTCATGATTAGTAAATTAACCTCTTGGCCTCCATTCAGAAGTAATTGTTCAGGAGAAATCTTGATTTGG
>NW_015595049.1:0-357 GCF_001515605.1 Sinocyclocheilus anshuiensis | reverse complement strand
TCGGTAAGTGGTCTCACGATGGACGAATAATCTTTTATAAATCTGCGGTAGTATCCGCAAAACCCCAAAAACGACCTAAGAGACTTTAGATCATGAGGTTGTTTCCAACGGGTTACAGCCTCAATTTTGGCAGGATCGGCGGCTACACCAGCGGCAGACACAATGTGTCCCACGTACCGTACCTCTGGCTGACATAACTGGCATTTATCGATCGACACTTTAAGACCGCATTCTTCCAGTCTATCCAGAACCTTAAGAAGACGTTCTTCGTGTTGCTCCAACGTCTGACCGAACACTATAATATCATCAAGATAGACAATAGCTTCGAGGAGGTGCATGTCCCCCACGGCCCGTTCC
>NW_015595048.1:0-357 GCF_001515605.1 Sinocyclocheilus anshuiensis | reverse complement strand
AGTGTTGTCTTTATTATTTATTGTATGTTCAATAAATCTGTCATGATAGTTTTTAGCCCACCATTTAAACATTTCAACAAAAACAAACTGGGAGTAGAAACAATTATATAATTAAAAGGTTAATATGAAACTGCCAACAAACATGCAATTTAAATATTTGCACAACTATGTTTCATTATTATTATTACTACTACATTTAATGTATTATTAAAATGTAATTTAAATTAAAACAAAATAAAATAAAATAAATACATTTTATTTTTTTCAATACAAAAAAAACATTAAAATAAGTTAAAAAAAAAAGTCATTTCCATTTTTGGTTTCATTTTGGTTTTTGGTATATATATATATATATAT
>NW_015595047.1:0-357 GCF_001515605.1 Sinocyclocheilus anshuiensis | reverse complement strand
ACAGACGTGTATACCCGTTGCGCTCGCGTCTCGCAGTCTTCAGCGCCTCGTGCATGACACGGCGTTCTAAAAACACTTCTAGTGCTGTTTATTTTCTTTTACTATAATCAAATAATAATGTAGACTGTTATTGTCAAATCAGGTCTTAAAAACTAATTAGTTCGTTCTGGCCAAAAATGCTAATTTTTCTCGTTCCGGTTCCATAGTTACCAGTTAGAACAAAATATAAAATACTGCTTTTTTCATTTTCATTTTCATTTTCATTTGATCAGTCTACAGTAAATAATGCTCCCAACGGCCAACACTGGAAAATCTATGACTTCATTTGAGAGTTGTAGAGATATTTCCTCATCATAT
>NW_015595046.1:0-357 GCF_001515605.1 Sinocyclocheilus anshuiensis | reverse complement strand
CGTATAGGCGTCTTCCAGATGTGTTGGTTACTTCATTGTCACAAAGGCAAGGTGTGTCTGGGTCAGCTGAGTTATGTATGTGTAGTTTGTAATGTAAATGATGTCTGACACTCATAATAGTCTCTTGTTTATTTAATGGGCATCTTCCTTCCTCTAAGCATGTTTTTGTGTGCATTGCACGTCTATAGTTTAAACTTTGATGCATTCCAGCGGTCATGGCGTGAGTATGAGGTGTTTTGTATGTCAATGAAAATTATTTTTTGAAATGACTCAATCTAATGACACCTCAACAAAATGGGTAACTTCCATCACTGATGATGGAGTAAGTGTATGTTCAGTGTACAACAATGTACTACT
>NW_015595045.1:0-357 GCF_001515605.1 Sinocyclocheilus anshuiensis | reverse complement strand
TTTGAGTTTTTGTGTACTCGATTTTAGATTTTATTTTTATTAAAAAATACATACATTCCATTTCTTCCAATTGTTACTACATGTTTTTTTTTCTGCCTATATTGTTAATCTTTCTTACTGCACCTGCTATCCGCTTCAAGCCGCTGTAATTCCTGCATTAACTCCCTGAGGATCAATCTAATCTCGTATAATCTTGTTTCATGAACGGCAGCACAGTGTAAATCTGATAAACGTCTGATAAATGCCGCAGAATAACACTAAAAATGAGTAGTGGTTAAACCATACTAGCTTGCAACTCTGACACTACGCTAAGTATAATGTGACCACAGTAGTCTCAAATTGCCAAATGTAGCAGCA
>NW_015595044.1:0-356 GCF_001515605.1 Sinocyclocheilus anshuiensis | reverse complement strand
GTCATATTAACAACCCCTCTGGTGGTCTAAATATGCAATGGTTAAGCCGTAAATGGGCATTTAGAGTGACAGGGATCCCAGGATCATTTGGACAGTTGAGGATAATGTAGTGGATAAATCTGCTGCTCTGGATGGTGCCATACAGCATTAGAAGAGCTGACTTCTGTCTTTTTATAAACTATAATCTAGGAATGTACAGTAACAGAGAATATCTAATATCCATAGCACAGCAGATACATATTTATAATCAGACAAAAACACATACACAACCACGCACAGGCTCAAAGGAAAATTCATGGTCATCCGGCATGCCCAGTACACTCTTAAAAATAAAGGTGCTTCAAAAGGTTCTTCAA
>NW_015595043.1:0-354 GCF_001515605.1 Sinocyclocheilus anshuiensis | reverse complement strand
TTTTGCACACAATGTCTGTACCTTTCAGTTTGTGTGATGTGATGTTTTTTCCCCCATAGCTGTGTGATGCAGATTTTTTTTTAGTGACACAGCATTTTAATTTTTTAATTTTCTGCTTTCAGGTCGCAGAACGCTGGCTGTCGTGACTAAACTAGATCTGATGGATGCCGGTACTGATGCAATGGATGTTCTCATGGGCAGAGTCATTCCTGTCAAACTAGGACTGATTGGAGTGGTCAACAGGTACAAAATGAAATAGATGTTTATTAATACGACTGTCAATCTATTTAAAATGTTAATTATTTTTAAAAGATAACCATATATATATATATATATATATATATATATACAGTG
>NW_015595042.1:0-357 GCF_001515605.1 Sinocyclocheilus anshuiensis | reverse complement strand
CGCCATCTAATGGCAGAACAATGTAACTAAAATCACCATCACAAACACACACTGACGCTGACGCCCTGGAGCTCACGTCTTCGAAAACGTTGAAGGAAATTTTCAAATAGACATTATCTTTATTAAAAAATAATAATATTTGAAGTCTAAACAAGTACATTATCCCCTTAAAAACTTTTAAAACTACATTCCGTGACACAAAAACATTAGTATTATTTTTTAAATTATAGTGGATTTGGGTGTCCGCCATGACACTTGCTCTGAGAAATACTGCAAGCCGGGTGATACAAACAGTGAAACGCTTGGAGTTACTATCAGTGGCGGCTCGTGGGTTTTAAAATAGAGGAGGCACACTAA
>NW_015595041.1:0-357 GCF_001515605.1 Sinocyclocheilus anshuiensis | reverse complement strand
ATACATATACATATACATATACATATACATATACATATATACACAAAACTTTAAAAACAAAAAAACAAAACAAAAAAAGGTTTCCATAGGAAAGCAATTCAGAAGCAATCCCATCTCTTTCATATCCATTTCAAATGCATCAGTGGCACACATTTCAGGTCAATAATACAGATTTCAGGTCAAAAATAATATTAACTTACTAATCAAGTATAAAATGGAAATGGTCACGGAGGAAGAAATCTGTACGTGTCTGTGTGAAGAGGAAGATCTAATTTTCAAAGAATGTTGGGAGAACATTTCATGAAATGGCTACTTTTCAATCCCTTAACACTCCTCAATAGAAAGTAGCATGAGCTT
>NW_015595040.1:0-357 GCF_001515605.1 Sinocyclocheilus anshuiensis | reverse complement strand
TGTAAAATAGTGCAGCTGTTTAGATGGAGAGGATTCAGTAAAATTATTTCAGGGTATATGTGTTTCTTCAGGTTAAGGCACTTTTATGTCCAAGGTTTTGATTTTTATTCTGACTGATAATGAATTTCAGTGAGATAGTTGATGTTTGAAGAAAGCAAACAAAAATCAAGATAAATATCATGTTTCCTGTCAAGTCATTTTCCAGTCAAGATATAATTTTGTCAAATTATGTAAAAGGTAAATATTTAATGGTGTGTATTTAGAATACATAAAATGCTAGCAATGAAAATTAGCCTTAGAAAGCTAAATTATTTTATTTAAAATAAATAAATGTAATTTATAACTTTTTTAATATTT
>NW_015595039.1:0-356 GCF_001515605.1 Sinocyclocheilus anshuiensis | reverse complement strand
GAGTTTAGCTCCAACTTGCCTCAACACACCTGCCTGGAAGTTTCTCGTATGCCTAGTAAGACCTTAATTTGCTGGTTCAGGTGTGTTTAATTAGAGTTGGAGCTAAACTCTGCACCGGCCCTCCTGGACCGAGTTTGGAGACCCCTGGACTAAGCTAATACAAAAATATGTCATGCATACTAGGGGTGTAACGATACACGTATTCGTATTGAATCGTTCAGTAAAAATCTTTCGGTTCGGTAAGCACTACAAACCGAACAATTCGATTCGTTGGACTAATCCTATTATATTTGGAAAATAAAACAGCTTAGAGTGTGTGAAATATAATGTTCTCAGTGCCACTGCACTCAACAAGG
>NW_015595038.1:0-357 GCF_001515605.1 Sinocyclocheilus anshuiensis | reverse complement strand
TGTTGGAAGTGGCAGAAAGATGTTTGGATGGCCTCTCTCTAGGGAGCGAGGATGGGGTGAGACACATCAACAGAAAGACCATCAAACAATTGATTTACAAATGCTGTCAGTGTACTACACACAAATACACAAAGGAATGTTATGGGTTAAATAAGTTAAACTCTACCCTATTAAATTATTTTTACATGTATATCAGTTTGTTAACAATAAAAAACAACAACAACAGATGTACTTACAGTAGACATCTAACAGCAAGCATACAGCAGTTGCCTCCTAGACTTCCATTGGAAGTGCATAACTGTCGATGCATTTTTGTTCATTTTTAAAGGTGCACTCAGTAGTTTTTTTTTTTTGTTT
>NW_015595037.1:0-357 GCF_001515605.1 Sinocyclocheilus anshuiensis | reverse complement strand
GGAGTTGTATTGGGACATCTGCTCGACTGTATCAAAGCCGACACGAGAGTCCCAGCGGCTGAGCAAAAATCCGAGTTAATTAGCGCGATACATGTTTAATTAAAGCCAATTACAATATCTAAAATTACCTAATCGAAACCTGTTTTCACAGTGAAGGTGCCCTCAGCACGATCTGTTTCACACAGAAATAACACATGCATTCTGCAGCACATGCACTTTGTGCTTCTGCACGATACAGATGCTGCTGGATATGGAGATTTTTTATTATTTTTTTGTCTGCAAATAAAAGCATCAGCAGATATTGGACACGACGGCGTGTGCACGATACAATACTTCTATTGGAGTTTTAATGTTTTT
>NW_015595036.1:0-356 GCF_001515605.1 Sinocyclocheilus anshuiensis | reverse complement strand
TGTGTGTGTGTGTGTGTGTGTGTGAGAATTACCTGCGTCTGTGCGACTACAAAAATTGAAGTTGTAGGTTTAGTTACTTAAACAGAGATTTTACCTCCTCATTGCTGAGGAATGTAATGCAGTGATCCATTATATAAGCGGTTTTATTAATAAAGATTGCGGGCAGCGTTGACAAGTTTATACTGGCCTACTCCTGAACATTTCTGTGTGCGCAGCGGGATCTCTCTCACTCTCTGTGCGAGTGGTGTGTGTGTGTGCGTTTGTGTGTGTCAATTAAAGCGGCACATTAATATAGAACAGTGATTAAACTCACTTGGAACTACCTGTGCATTAAACGGTTTTAATGCATACCTGCC
>NW_015595035.1:0-357 GCF_001515605.1 Sinocyclocheilus anshuiensis | reverse complement strand
ATTCTTAAACAGGTGGTTGGCTTTTTTTTTTTTCCTGTTCCTGTTCTCCACAACTTTAGATTTTATTATTATCATTATTATTATTGTAGTAGTTGTTGTTGTTTAATCTACAATTTTAAATTATTTAATTTATTTCCATTTGTTCATTAAAATACCAGAAATATTGGCATTGTTTGCACTGTATTTTAGTGTGTTATTTAAGTTAATTTTACTGACTTGCATTGTTATTTTATCTTGCTCAGATTTGTAAACACTAAATGTTAATAACTGCTACTATTAAACTCTGTAAATAATTATTTATTTTAAAATACTCTACCAGTCAAAAGTTTTTCAACAGTAAGATTTTTAATGTTTTTT
>NW_015595034.1:0-357 GCF_001515605.1 Sinocyclocheilus anshuiensis | reverse complement strand
GCAGCTGTTGTCCTAATGGAGACGGCTTGGATTTGTTGGCTCCCAAAGGCATAAGGGAAACTATTTACTGTTGCTGTTTTTTTTTTTTTCTTTTTCTTTTCTTTTTTTCAAAAGCTCTCACAAAAAAAACAAAACCTTAATTTGCCAAATGCTAATGAAATATTGTAGAGTAAGTTGATTAGCATGTAAGAACCAAAGATAGAATACAACTTGTATAAAACCATTGGCAGTTCTGACCAAGTATTTGACCCCATCGAGAACTTGTATCAATGTAGCTTGAGCTGGGAGTGTTATCTTTCAGCTATGAATTCTTCTAATGAATCAAATCACTCTTGCCAGGATCTTTTTTTTTTTTTT
>NW_015595033.1:0-356 GCF_001515605.1 Sinocyclocheilus anshuiensis | reverse complement strand
GAGGCGGTCATCTGGTGTCTGGAGAGCCTCCGATCCCGATCCGGAGCCTCTCCGCTGGCCTCTCCAAAGTCAAGCCCGCCGGCCGTTCCTCAGTCAAGCCCGCTGGCCGCTGCTCTCTCCAGCCTGCCAGCCGTTCTGATGTCAGGCCCGCTGGCGGTTCCTCAGTCAAGCCCGCCGGCCGCGGCTCTCTCCAGCCCGTCGGCCGTTCCGAAGTCAAGACCGCCGGCTGCGCCGATGTCTAGCCCGCCGGCCGCGGCATTCTCAAGCCCAACAGCCGCCGCTGACCCAAGCCCGCCGGCCGCCCTATTCATCCGTAATCAGAAAAGGAGGAAGAGGAGAAATGGACGGCTCAGGGC
>NW_015595032.1:0-356 GCF_001515605.1 Sinocyclocheilus anshuiensis | reverse complement strand
GTTTTTACTGTAGCATTTTTACAGTATTTTACCGTTAAATTCACGATCATTTTTTACAGTGTAGAACAGTCCTTAAGACACAACAGTGTACAGGTTGTAGACAATGAAGGTCACAGTTACAATAGCTTAGGACAGTAAAGAGACCTTTACACAACAACAACAACAAAAAAAACCTTGGTTTACTAAACTGCATGTGCGTTTGTGTCTTTGCAGGTGCGTAAGGAATACGGCCGATGTCTCCGCACACACTGCTGCAGCGGGAAGAGTGTGGAGTCGACCATCTCCACTTCAACAAAGACCAGTACAGCCCGCACACCTGGACGCTATTCCACCAACTCACAGGTAACACACACACA
>NW_015595031.1:0-356 GCF_001515605.1 Sinocyclocheilus anshuiensis | reverse complement strand
GGCGCCCCCCCCCCCGGGGGAATTGTTATGGCGCGGGACGCAAAATATAATAATTTCTTCTCTCGTTTTACTAAATCGTGTGCACAACATAATTCGTTCCCTTGTATTACTAAATTGTGTGCACAACATTACTAAATTGTGGCCATGTTTTAGTTGAATCAAATCGAGTGAACAAATTATTATATTGTGTGCATGATTTATTTAAAACGAGGGAACAAGTTAGTAAGTTGTCTGCTCAATTTAGTAAAACGGTAATAAAAAGGTAATTGCAAATTTTTATTTCACAAGTCTGATTTTTTTCCTTACAATCGCAAGTTTACGTCTCGCAATTCTCTAACTTTTTTTCTTGAAATTAC
>NW_015595030.1:0-356 GCF_001515605.1 Sinocyclocheilus anshuiensis | reverse complement strand
GTTATTAGGGCACATAGTGGGATTGGGGAAATTTATATATATATAATTTTGTACCATTTTCATTAAAAAGTGCTATTGAATAGTGCATATTTAATGTATTTTTTTATGTATTATGTATCTTTAATTATACATTATGCTTAATTTCTATGCCTTAAAAAAAATTAAACAAAAAACTTTACTGATCTGAATAGTCCTTCTAGCTCATGTTCTGTTTCATGTGCTGTAGTTTTCATGGCGGGACATTCTTGAATGTCAGACTGAAGGCGAAGGCCTTGTTCACACCACGCTCCCTCAAGACTGCGTATCTGCTTTATTATGGGAAACAAGCCCTTCCTAGCCATAACTCTTCTTCAGTC
>NW_015595029.1:0-356 GCF_001515605.1 Sinocyclocheilus anshuiensis | reverse complement strand
GTTTCAGAACTCAAAACTTTGTCGTTAGTCTAAAAACAGCTTATAAACAACAGCTCTATGATGTAATAGTGAGGATAAGCACCACCTCTGCGGAAGAAGATTTTTAGCCCCGCCCACCGATTCGCGCATGTAGTGGCTGCGTTCGAAACAGCATACTTCCCTACTATATAGTAGACAAAAAGCAGTAGGCGAGCAAATAAGTATGTTTGAATCTTAAGTATTCATAAAAGAGTAGACGAGAATTAGTAGGCGAGTGCACTAATAATAATAATAATTCTTGAATATTGCATTCGAATATATATTAGCCTACGTACTATATAGTAGGAGAAAAGAGTACGTGAAGAAAGAAGTACGTT
>NW_015595028.1:0-356 GCF_001515605.1 Sinocyclocheilus anshuiensis | reverse complement strand
TGTGCGTATGTGCGCGCTCCACTCTCAAGTCCCACTGATTCGTCTTTCCAGCCATGTTGAATCCTCTTTTCTTATCAGAGCAGTGCAGGCCTGCATCAGGCGCTCCTTGCTATGACAGAGGCTACAACAATAGGCATGCGATACCGCTGCTTAGCGCTGCGTTTTGGAGGGGAAACCTGCCACAGGCACAGATTAACAACACACACACACACACACACACACACATTCACTCTCTCTCCCTTTCAAACACATACACCCACTCCCACAAAATAGATTGCAGCCACCAAAACAAAACATTTTTCCAAAGGCCCGGCTCTTGATTAATGAAGTAATGACAAGAAGAAAAATATAATTTC
>NW_015595027.1:0-356 GCF_001515605.1 Sinocyclocheilus anshuiensis | reverse complement strand
ATAGGTTAAAAAAATATTACAGCCTACAGAGACTTAATATTTAATAGTATTGTACAATTTGTTAATTGCATTTAATAGATTACACTTTTGCCACTGGTTTGAAAAAGTTTTTTTTAGATAAGTTTGAGCTGATTTTTATTTGCACTTAAACCGCTCTGACCAGCAAACATCAACAGTTTCGCACTTTCAAGCTACGCTAAACAGCGAACCATTTTACCAGGCAATTGGTTCAATCAATTCAAAGTATCGAAAATAGTTTTTTCTCCCATCACCACTTACATAACGTGCAACGGCTGACCAGCCGTTCAGTGAATTGGAGTACGTATCAAACGGCCAAAGTTGCGCGATTTCAGTAA
>NW_015595026.1:0-351 GCF_001515605.1 Sinocyclocheilus anshuiensis | reverse complement strand
GGAAAATAATCACATCTTTTAACGGTCCGTTTCGCTGGAGACGCGCGCGCTGTTTCTGGCGGATGCCTGCAGTCTCGAGATGCGGCGGTGAGTTTCTGCGCGCTTTCTGCTAAAAAGTTGCTCTCTCTCTCTCTCTCTCTCTCTCTCTCTCTCTCACGTCACTAGCGGTGGAGTAACGGAGTTCGATGATTGGCTGCTGATATTTTACAAATTTTTATTATTGGGGAAGTTCAATAAACATCAAATAAAAGTGTTAATGTTTGTAAACATTTCTCCCCTCTCTCCTTTTGATTCTAATTTAGCCCCTGGCTGTATATATATATATATATATATATATATCTTTAAAGCAAT
>NW_015595025.1:0-356 GCF_001515605.1 Sinocyclocheilus anshuiensis | reverse complement strand
TGTGTGTTTTACAAATAAATAATTATCTTGTGTGATCTGACCATACATTTTTATTTGTTCTTATGTAATTATGTATTTTTATTGCAACCTGAGTGTCCTTAATGCAACCTGATTTGACTTTTAAAAATTATTTAATTGTTGTAACCTATAATGTAGTCGGTTTGATTAAATCTTATTTAATAAAAATGTGAATGTATACATAAAACATTTTTTTAAACATTTCAACAAAGATTTGACCATGTATGTTTATTTATTATTACTAATACTGTTGATTTTAGTAATATAGACATTCTTGTAGTAAGTAAATGTTAAAAATCATTTCTAGCAGGTGGGTTTATCAGATCTAGCTAATCTCA
>NW_015595024.1:0-356 GCF_001515605.1 Sinocyclocheilus anshuiensis | reverse complement strand
GTTTTATATTTTTTTGTTTATTTATATTTTTGTGTGGGTCTATGTCTTATTTCATTTCATTTTGTTTTGTGTGTGTGTTTTTTTTTTTTTAGGTTTTGTTACATTTAATTTTAATGTGATTTGTTTTTTGTTGTGTTGTGTTGTTTCATTTCATTTAATTTCATTTTGTATGTTATTTTGTGTTTAAGTTCCATTTTGTGTTTTGTTGTTGTGTTTGTTTGTTTATTTGTTTATTTTTGCTTTATTTTGTTGTTGTTTGTTTTGTTTTTGTTGTTTTGTTTTTAAAGAACTACTAAACTATTATGTCCCCCGTTTATAAATAATTGTCAATGGATTGACATTTGAGGGAGAGTAAA
>NW_015595023.1:0-356 GCF_001515605.1 Sinocyclocheilus anshuiensis | reverse complement strand
GAGGGTGATGTTGTTGTTGTTGAGAGTGCTAGAAGGAAAAGAAGAGAGAACAAATATTAGAAAAAGGCATTTACTTAGTAAACAGACAGCGAGTGACTCCAGATAACATTTGGGAATGAAGACCAGACCATGCACAACAGCGTTTTGCTGAATTCACTGAACCATGTATGCAAGCCTGTTTTCTTAGAGTAAAATATAAAAAAGTAATTGTTAGATAACTTTTTAAATAAGAAAAAGTCACTGGGAGTAGTGTGTTCACATAAGCGTATAATGTCTGAATGATATCATCGATGATGTGCACACTTATAATTATGGATGGTGGTGCTCTCTGCTTCCTGTCATACCAGCCACAGTTC